>NW_028297438.1:199059-248888 GCF_049724085.1 Artemia sp. Qi Xiang Cuo
CAAACTTGCGTAAATACAGAAGTATATTTATTTACTTAGGGGTTTCGGAGATAGGAGTATTTGGGACATGACATTTCTTTCCCAAAACTGGGTGTTTTGAAGAAAAACTAGCTAAAATGCCGAAAGTATTTGTCTTATTTAAACTCTCTTCTAATGTTTTGAAAACATATGATATAACTACAGAATAATCAAAAAAAATACAAAATGTCTGGAACTGTCTCTTAATTTTAGGAGAGGTTTGCCCTCTACTAGGTAATATTTTTTACTTCAACCTTGATGAAAACATATTTGATAAGACTTTGTAATTTCCAAAATTTCTTATGCCTGCAAATCCATCTCTTGCTAATTCCTCTTATTCTTGCAAAGTTCCTTAATTTTAAAAATTATATCTTTTTCAAACCCTAAACTAATCGATGGATTTTCTATATAAAATCTCAAGACCTTCGTAATGTTGTATAAATAGCAGACTTATTTTTCTTATGCATGTTTTTAGGGTATTTCTATTGTTACTTTTGCAGAAACTAAACATGCCTCTTCAAATGATTATATAGTATATTTATATTATCATACTATTCTTAATCCTATAATGTCCATGAAAGATACAGCCAATTTTTTGGTCAATCCCTATTGCATATCTGCTAATTGTAAATCTAATTGTCGCCATCTTAAACCATAGTCGAACATCAGCAATAACATTGGTATGCTTCATATAAACTGAGATTCTTCTGTTCATTTCAATATACAAAATGAGAATATATATCCAACAATTCCCTTGAAATTATGGCGGGGCGCGAAGGATATGTTTTCTATTCGTTCAAGTAAAACGACTGTCTTTGAAGAAAGATGCTTCATCAATAAGAGTCCCGTATGCTTTCAATTATTAGGATATTTAATTTTGTATCCTGATGTAATCCATAAACAATAGGGAAAACTTAGTTTCATTTGGAATTCTTATTTTTCTAAGAAAATGTTCAGCTCTTTGAAGAGCAGAACATTCCTCTTCAAATGCTAACACAATATGAAAATACTGTGATATTAACCGCTCACTGCAGCACTAAGGCACCTGAGGCCAAATTAGCTACGCATGCTTCTATATTTAATTTTATTCTAATCCCCCTTCTTTATACCCTCCCAGGAAGTTCCCATTTCCCTCAAATGTTGTGTAACGACATCCTCAACTCCCATTGGGACTAACTTATTTTTTCATGTGGCCCTAGATGGTTATCCGAGGAGGGTGACCTGTGGCAATCTATCATCTTTCGTTCGCGGAACATGTCCTATCCATCTCAACCTTTTTCTTATTGTAACCCTAGATAGCGACATTGACCCAATTTTTGGGGGTCAACTTACTGTTTGAGATACAGTCCGATGACCAAAACAATCAGTGGACTGGATTTTCTCTGGAAAACATCTAGAATATCCTACTCCGTTTTTTGAAGATTCCACACTACAAAACCATAGCTAACCACGACCATCACTGTTGTTTTCATTATCAGAAATTTGTTGACCAGATTTATCTTTCCAATCTTCCAAACTATTTTCAACTGTGAATAAATATACCGAGCCTTGGCTATTCTACTTTTAGCATATTCACTGCTCCCCTGTCTTTATAAATAATTGTAATTAAGTAAGTGAAGCTGCTAACTTGATTGATCTTATTGTTATCCAACATCAGCTTTTCACCTTCACTTGTTCCTTGTCTCAGCGACTTTGTCTTGTCACCATTAATTTTCAAAGCTATTCTTCCAACTCAGAATTTTTGCACCTTAAACTCTGAAAACCTCTAAAACCTCATTTATTCAGATAACATTCTAAACACGAATGTTTAAATCATCAGCATAAATAAATTCATAGAGAATCTACTTCCCCAATTTATTACGTATTTTCCCATTGCCTTCCTTTGTTTATTATTATCACATTTCTCTCAATATGTTATCAATCTTATATTAGTAATGAAAATGAAGTCAATCTTTTTACAATTTCTTCTAGTACATATACAGATTGTAAATCTCAATTTGATCCTAACCTTGAGTTGAACATCGATAGAGACAAAGGCATGATTCATGTATGCTAAAATTATTCTCAATATTTAAATATGTAAAATGTAAAGGTGTATCTACTACTTCCCTTGAAATTGTAAAGGGGCGTGAAGGATATGGTTTTATTATTTCTGTGTTAAATGGTGGCATTTTATGCGTTATACTTGGTTGATTAGAATCATGGAGTGTTTCATTTATTAAAATATATGATTGTCTCAATGAACTCCATGATAAAGCGGCAAATTTAATTTTACTTGGAACTCTTTTCAGACTTTTTATCTCTATACTGTCTTACTATTTTCTCAATTTTAATTGTTCTAATTTTAAAAATATGAAATATTGCTTTAGCTTGTTGTGCAAGGATTTACTTATACTTGTAAGTAATGTGAGCATTAAATAATTACCTGCATTTACTGGTATGTTTGCCTTTTATTTACTCATATTTGAATAAACCGCTTTGTAGTCACTTAATTTTTTACAAAAATAAAAGCGTATTAGGTTCTATTGATTTCAATATAATACTAAAAGCTAAAAATGGAGCAATATGATTAGGGTGAAGTCAGGTGCAAAACAGTAAAAATCTGGTTCATTAAGGCTAAGACTAAGGAGCAATGAGCCTTAATTTCGTAATGAGGACTTTATTAAAAATAGGGATTATTAATAAATTATTCTTCCTTTGATATTGATACTGGAGTACGACCTGGGCTTTATGCGGCCTGGATATCTGACAGAGATTTGACTGTTAACATTGGGTTGTCTTCGCCAGTTGCTTAAACTTGCTCTGTAGTTTTTTTATGGCCTAATATGATAGAAGCTTTAGGATTAAGACAAAGAGGACAAATGTTGGAGGTCAGGATTTTTGATTTAGCAAAATGCATAATTTGGAGATAATATGTTGTAGATTGTTGGTATTATCTGTGACATGTTTCGATTTTTCTTTTTGGCAACTAGCATAAATTATGTGTTTGTCGTTTGATAATCGGAATTGCTTTGAATTTTACCCAAAAAGCTCAAACATATTTGATAGTTAGAAGAGGTGGAGGGCACATTAGGTCATCTTTTATGTACAACTGAAAAATGTACAACTGAAAAATGGCAATTGAAAAATGCAAAATAAGTTTACTTTTGGAAAATTTAAGTTAAATGAGCTTCACTATAAATTTTATATTTGCTTTAAAGATAAATATTTGACTATTTTCATCAGTTTTGGCTAAGTCTTTTCATATTAGTTTGGAAAAATTCTTTTGATATTGTACAAAATTATTTAAAATAATATATACCACAAAGAAAATGTCAAAAATTGTTACACGGCAGTATATGATAATTATTTGTGTGTGCATAAACTGTATTAGTTGATGAAAATAGAGAGTTCTAATAGTCCCTCAAAAGCATATAGTAATATCTAATAGATGATCCCGCTTTTAGGCAGATTAATTTCTAACCTTAAGAGTCTAAATTTGAATGGGTATTGTGTTTCACAAGTTATTCTTAGACAGTTAGAAAAAATGTACTTTGGCTTTATTCAGTATCAGATGAATAAAAAATTCGTAGAGGAGTCAGAAATTTATTTCCAAATTTACATTTATAGACTAATTAACTACTGAAGAGTCAATAGAATTATTTACATTATTGTGTAAAGGAAAATTATTAATGGTGGGGTGATTAATTTTGAAAAAAGATGCATTATTTTAGTACTCCTTGTTGCAGTGTCCTATGATAATGGTATCATGTGAAATCATGTGGAATGTGGAACATCTAGCATGCCTGGTCTGACAAGAATATGTCGAAAAACAGAAACGAATTTTTATTGTCAACGTAAGATACGAAGTAACATTGGTGTATTTGCGGAAGATAATTTAGCAAAACATGAGGATATTCATGATGAAGAAAAATCTTTCAAGTGTAACGTTTGCGAGAAAACATTCAGCCGAAAGTCCACCCTATCTTATCATTGGAAGACTCATACTGGAAAAAAAACTTTCAAGTGTGATTTATGTAAGAAATGTTTTAATTCAAGTTTCAGTTTATATAAACGTCAGAGAATTCATTCTGGAGAAAAACCTTTTAAATTCGATGTCTGCAAGAGATGTTTTACTTCTAGTTCTGATTTAAATAGACATCAAAGAACTCACACTGAAGAAAAACCTTGCCAATGTGATGTATGTGAGAAAACTTTCAGCCATAAATCTTCCCTATCAAATCATCGAAGAACTCACTCTGGAGAAATGCCGTTCATGTGTAATGTCTGTAAGAGGTCTTGCATTTCAAGTTCCAATTTAAATATAAATCAAAGGACTCGTTCTAGAGAAAAACCTTTCCAATGCGATATATGTGAGAAAACATTCATCCAAAAGGCCCACCTGTCTATTCATCAAAGAACTCATACTGAAGAAAAACCGTTCAAATGCGATGTATGTCCGAAATCATTCAGCCATACAGTCCACCTTTATTTTCATCAAAGAACTCAGTATGGAAAAAAAACTTTCAAATGTGATACATGTGAGAAAACCTTGAGACGGAAATCCACCTTATCAGATCATCGAAGAACTCATATAGAGAAAAACCCTTCGAGTGTGATGTATGTGAGAAAACATTCAATCAGAAATGCACACTATCAGCTCATCAGAGAACTCATACTGGAGAAAAACCTTTTGAATGTGGCGTATGTAAGAAATGTTTTACGACTAGTACCAGTTTAAATTATCATCAAAGAACTCATCCTGGAGAAAAACCTTTCAAGTGTGATACATGTGAGAGAACATTCAGCCGTAAATCCTCCTTATCAGCTCATCAAAGAACCCCTACTGTAGATAAACCTTTCTAATACGATATATTTTCGAAAGCATTCAATCATAAATACAGGCTATCTGATCATCAAATAACCCGTTATGAAGAAAACTCGTTTAAATGTTATGTCCGTGAGAAATGTTCCGTGAAAAGTTCCGGTTCAAATAAACATCAAAAAAATCCCACTGGAGAAAAACCTTTCAAATGTGACGTATCTAATAAATGTTTTACTTATAGTGCAAATTTAAATTTACATCAGAGAATCCATTCTGGAGAAAAACATTTCGAATGTGACGTATGTAAGAAATGTTTTACTTCTAGTGCCAATTTAAATTATCATCAAAGAACTCATCCTGGAGAAAAACCTTTCAAATTTGTTAACAATCAATAAAGAATCCTTTTAAAATTCGCTCTAGCTTAACATGATGAATTTCATTTTTGAAAAGAAGCTTTCAAATTTTAAAACCATAAAGAACATTTACCTCAAGCTCCATTTACAATTCATGAGTGTTAAAAACAAATGGACTATGATCTTTGTATGTTAGAATCCATTTGCTTAGATCTTTAATTTATCTTAGAGTAAAAAACTCACGGTCAGTTGTTTCAGTCTATTTTATTCATGTTCATTGTTGATCTTGTTTTTCGGATTATTTGACTACTTGCTGTTTATTTAGAAATTAAATAAAAGTATAAAGTTTGATCATGTGTAAAAAAAAATATATATTCTATGTTCATTAATGCCGGTTAATCTGCTGAGAACGTGTTTTTTTTATATATTTGAATTAGTATATTTAATGCGTATTTTTGTTTCACGTTAGTGTAAACTACTTAAAACATAAAACTTCGAGACCTTGTGTCACTGGGATCTTACTACAAAGGGGTCCAAGAATTGATCAAAATGTTTTAGTTGGTGTATAGACTCATTCAATATGAGCTTTTCTTTATATTATAGAGCATTTTGATATATTTGAATGATTGTAAAAAACGAATGTTTTAGTGAAACCAGAGCTTTCTTGAGTTTTTTTTAGAGATTTTACATAGTATTGAAAAAATGTATTTATTGCATGGCTGGTAAAAGACTTTTGAGAGCTTCCCTGTTTGTTGTTGTGTTTTTTAGTTCTTGTGGGGTCGGTCGAAAACAGGAATGGCCGCCCTGAGGCATGTTAGAAACAGGTTTGATGCGGCCAAGTCACTTTTAAACAAAAATGAATTCTTGTCAAAAAGGAGCATGTTTGAGAGCTGACGTCAGAAGACTTGTTTTGTTTCTTAAGCTACTACGAGGGTGATGGCATGCCAATTTTAACACAAAAAGGTCTATTTCGAAATGTGGCACGTTTATGAACTATGTCAAAAAACTGGTTTCTGTTCTATAAGCTAACACGACACCAATGCCAAAAGTTCATTTTCATTGAATAATTATGGGCCTGCTGGAATTCAGTGGTAGAGTAAATATATATATATATATATATATATATATATATATATATATATATATATATATATATATATATATATATATATATATATATATATATATATATATATATATATATATATATATATATATATATATATTGTATGAGTAAGTAAATACAAAAAACATACCATCGTCCATATTACTATCTGGCTCCAATTTAAGAGGGCGGCAATCTGGCTCAGGCATTGCACATGCGTCTCTAGAAAATCTTTTCTCCATGAAGACCTTCTCTTTAAATATAAATAAATAATTAGTGCTTTCGATAAGATTATTATTCTCAACTGGTATAATATCATGAATTTATAAAGAAAATTTAAGGCAAATTTAGATAGAGAATTCAAGCCGATGATTTGATGGGAAATAAGCTCAAAAGAAGAAGACACACAGCTTTCAACGGAAATGACGGCAGAGTTTTCCTGTGTTTGTCATAGCACCATTGAACAGCTTACGGTAAATAACTATAATTAGAGCAAAAATAACTCGTGCCAAAGCAAAAAAAAAAAAAACAGATGCTTGGAGACAAATATGCACCAAATCAATATAAATTTTTGGATATTTAGGTATTACACAATAGTTCAATGCAAACGGGCAGGAAGAATATTTGCAGCTATGCTGAAAAAATTTAGCACAAAATTCCCAACGCACTGCAATACAAACTCTGCATGAAATTAAAAATTGAGCTCATATGTTTAAACTTAAAGAAACTTGAAGGATTTAGGTTGTAACTCCTCTCCCCGAAACACATCATACATAAGAAGGGTTTGAACCCTCCCCCCACCCCCATCCCACTTCTCCCTGACGGAGAACCTTTGCTATTAAACGTAGCATACGCTTTAGTAGGAGTATGATAAGTATTTACCCTATCTTGAAACTTTCAGATAAAACGTGAGCAAGCTCTGGGGACGGGTGACTGTTTACACCAGCAAGTTTTATAAAGGTGAGGTAGTAAGTTAGGACCAAAAAATACACATTAGAGACTCGAAGTAGAGGTGTTCGGCATACTCCTAAATATTAATACTTTTTTCAAAATAATTTCTGCGAGTTCTGCCTCTCCTAAATACTATCTCTTTTAGTGTTAAATTTGGTTCATTTCTTTCCTAGAGGTATTTCACAATTAAAAAAAAAAAATCACAGTCACATCTTTTTTATTATCAATATTGAATTTAATAATGCTTGAAAAAACTTATTACTTGAAGCAGGAAAAACTTAAATAGGCCATTTAATTATTTTTCACTAATACTAATCCATGCTATATTTTAATATTTAAAGAGACAGAGACAATTTTACATAATAAAAAAAGCAAGAAAAAGAATCCATAGTAGGAGTCGGCTGCAACAAGATGCGCAAGGAAACTGATTTAAGTGCCTTTTCCATTCAGAAAGTGACAAAAAGAAAGTATTCAGAGGCATTAAGAACAGAGGCACAGGGACTGCATAGGTCCTCGTCACTGTGTTTCCTTATATTTTACCTCCACGAGAGTCCTCCTTTTGGACGTGAATAAGGGGGGGGGGGGTAAAATTCTAATATTTCAGTCATTTGTTTTTTTTTATTATTCACTATAAGAATTATAAAGAAAAGTAAAAAAATAACAAGATTATATTGCTTTAGTAAAACCTACAAAATTATGGGTTACTGGCAAATCCCTGCCCACAATAACAGATAGTAAAAATATACGTAAACAAAATCTTTTCCTGAGTAAAATCAAATTTTATTCAGAACAAAATCCGATTCAAAAGTGAAAACTGTTGGTCACAACTAATAAAACAATATCTGGGATTGAAGAAAATAAACTTTCAGAAATTTCGAAAAAAAGCCTGAAATCCTTCAAATGAATAAAATGATTCTTTAAATAAAATAATAATATTAAGCAGGAAAACGTAAATAGGCCATATAATTATTTTTCGTCACTATCGTCACAGGACAACTCACATTGTTTATCACTTTCGTCACAGGATAACTAACTCCCCTCTCACACCCCCTTTTCCCCAAACTCTTCCAATCAATTTTTTTAGATAGCCATTTCATTCAACATAGTTGAAAGTTTTAAGAATTGGTTCTTTAAGGATGACGTTAGGAAATTAGGTCTTTAAACTGCGGTTCAAAACTGGTAACTGATCATCCATGGCTAAAAACCTAGAAAACCGGAGCAGCAACCCCCATCTCAAAAATCACCTTTGAAGAAGGTAAGCAGTTTATTCTACAATATGAAAAACTATCTTTGTCTATAAAACTCTCTTAACTAGCTTTCAGATTTTCAGTAACAGAACATTGACGTATCTGGAGGGCAAAATTCCAAAGGGGGGGGGGAGGAGGATGACACAAAATTCACAATGTAAATGAATGATTTTATTTTTAGTACTTTTGAATAATGATTAATTTTAGGTTCAATACGGCTTCTAATAGCAAAATCTTATGTGTATTACAGTTAGGAGAATATTATCAACTATATTAACTTCTTTAATGCACATTTAAAATGGGTCAGTAATCTTAAAAAACAAAATGAATATTTATTATGCTGGAAAAAAGGCAAACATTCTGAGTCTATCATTAAGGGTTGTAATTTTTTCTTTTTGCTCTGCAAGAAAAATTACAAAATATGACAGTCCAAAATAAGTGACAAAAAGTGAAAGGCCAAAATAAAAAGACAAAAAGTTATTTTAGTGACTGCGGTTTATTTCAAAGTTTGGCTTACTATTTATATGTCGGAGAAAAATTGTCAACTGTTTTCAATAGTATATGCCCTTTTGAAAATCTTGACACCCATACTATCCTTTGATTTGGTTTTACAACTCGGTAAATTTCCCCAAAAACTGAACTTGAAACCTACCTTCTAAGACCACACTGGCTAAACATGACATATGAAACTCAGAGAGGAAAGAAAATAATAAAATGAAAAATAAAATCAAAACAGGTGAGAACACAAGGATTTTGTCAGCCAGTGGCAAACCTTGATGACGAAGAAACAGGAAAATGTTTCGAGAAGGACTTCCGCAAAATCGTCCTCTGTCCAAAACAAAAAAGAAAGAAGAAAAAAAAACAACGAAAATCGAAGTTGTTGAAGTTTATCCAATAAGGATAGAAAAAACACTTGAATTTTCTAGGCATTTGACAGCTGAAGAAGAAACAACCATATATTTTACAAAATAATCTCTTATTTAAAATAAAGTATTTATCGATTCAAAGTCTCTTGTAATTTTTTTTTTCTATATCAACGAATACTAGATAGGAATGACACAAAAGGCTAAGTAGAAGCAGAGTTGCAGGTATAGAGTGAAACGATATAAGGATAAAATAATAGCTCCAGAGGGAGCTATTTAGAGGGTAAGAACCACCCCTTTCCAATAATTATGGCCATTTAAATAGGTTTTAACAAGACTCCCACTTGCTATGAAACCAGTGAAAACTAAATTTTCTATTTGAACCAAAACCATCTAAAATTTTTAACTAAATGTAAAATATAATCTAAAAATAAAGGAAACAAATATATTTGCAAATAAAATGTCTACTTTTATTTTTGTACATTCTACACCTTAGAAGCAGGCATTTATAAATCCTATTTTTAAAAGAAATCCCTTTTTTAAAAAGGGGTTTATCTCTCACTGCCATCTTTATTTCAAAGTATTTACTCTATCACTGAATTCCAGCAGACCCATAATTATTCAATGCAAATGAACTTTTGCCATTGGTTTCATATTAGCTTATAGAACAAAAACCAGTTTTTTGACATAGTGCCTAAACGTGCCACATTTCGATAGAGTCCTTTTTGGGTTAGAATTGACTAGCCATCACCCTTGTATTAGCTTCAGAAACAAAACAATTCTTCTGAAGTCAGCTCTCAAACATGCTCCTTTTTGACAAGAATTAATTTTTGTTTTAAAGTGACTTGGTCACATAAAACCAGTTTCGAACATGCCTCAGGGCGGCCATTCCTGTTTTCGACCGACTCCACAAGCACTAAAACATCGAAAAACAAATTGGGAAGCCCTAAAAAGTCTTTTACCAGCCATGCAATAAATACATTTTTTCAATACTATGTAAAATCTCTAAAAAAAACTCAAGAAAATTCTGGTTTCACTAAAACATTCTTTTTTAAGAATCATTCAAATATGTCAGAATGCTCTATAATATAGAGATAAGCTCATATTGAATGAGTCTATATACCAACTAAAACATTTTGATCAGTTCTTGGACCCATTTGTAGTAAGATCTCAGTGACACAAGGACTCGTAGTTTTATGTTTCAAGTGGTTTAAACTAAAGTGAAACAAAAATACGCATTAAATATACTAATTCAAATAAATAAAAAAAAACGTTCTCAGCAGATTCACCGGCATTAATGAACATAGAATATATATTTTTTTTTACACAGGATCAAACTTTATACTTTTGGTTAATTTCACAGTAAACAGCAAGTAGTCAAATAGTCCGAAACATAAAATCAACCCTGAAAATGCATAGAATAGACTCATACAACTGACCTTGAGTTTTTTACTATAAGATAATTTACAGCTTGAAGTAAAAGAATTCTCACATACAAAGATCATAGTCGATTGGTTTTTAACACGTATGCATTCTAAATGGAGCTTGAGGTAAATGTTCCTTATATTTGTCACATTCGAAAGCTTCTTCTCCAAAATTAGATTAATCATGATAAGCTAGAGCGGATTTTAAAAGGATTGTTTATTGATTGTTAACAAATTCGAAAGGTTTTTCTCCAGGATGAGTTCTTTGATGATAATTTAAATTGGCACTAGAAGTAAAACATTTCTTACATACGTCACACTCGAAAGGTTTTTTTTCAGAATGAGTTCTTTGATGAATATTTAAATACGAACTAGAAGTAAAACATTTCTTACAGACATCACACTCGAAAGATTTTTCTCCAGTATGAGTTCTCTGATGATAATTTAAACTAGCACTAGTCGTAAAACATTTCTTACATACGTCACATTCGAAAGGTTTTTCTCCAGTATGAGTTCTCTGATGAGCTGATAGTGTGCATTTCTGATTGAATGTTCTCTCACATATATCATATTCGAAGGGTTTTTCTCCATATGAGTTCTTAGATGAGCTGATAAGGAGGATTTACGTCTGAAGGTTCTCTCACATGTATCACATTCGAAAGGTTTTTCTCCAGACTGAGTTCTTTGATGATCATTTACATTGGCACTAGAAGTAAAAAATTTCTTACATACGTCACACTCGAAAGGTTTTTCTCCAGTATGAGTTCTCTGATGAGCTGATATTGTGCATTTCTGATTGAATGCTTTCTCACATATATCACACTCGAAGGGTTTTTCTCCATATGAGTTCTTCGATGATCTGATAAGGAGGATTTACGGCTCAAGGTTCTCTCAAATGTATCACAATTGAAAGGTTTTTCTCCAGACTGAGTTCTTCGATGAAAATACAGGTGGGCTTTATGGATGAATGTTCTCTCACATACATCAAACTCGAACGGTTTATCTACAGAATAAGTTATTCGATGAATATCCAGATTTATCATTTGTCTGGATGTTCTTTCGCAAATATCGCATTTGAAAGGTTTATTTATAGTATGAGTTCTTTGATGTTCATTTAAATCGGAACTAGAAGTAAAACAATTCTTACATACATCACATTTGAAAGATTTTTCTCCAGTATGATTTCTTCGATGATCTGATAAGGAAGATTTATGGCTGAATGTTCTCTCACATATATCACACTTGAAAGGTTTTTCTCCAGTATGAGTTCTTTGATGTTTATTTAAATCGGAACTAGAAGTAAAACATTTCTTACATACGTCACACTCTAAAGGTTTTTCTCCAGATTGAGTTCTTTGACGTTTATTTAAATAGGAACTAGAAGAAAAACATTTCTTACATACATCACACTTGAAAGGTTTTTCTCCAGAATGAGTCTTCCGATGATAAGATAGGGTGGACTTTCGGCCGAATGTTTTCTCACAAGCGTTACACTTGAAAGATTTTTCTTCATCATGAATATCCTCATGTTTTGCTAAATTATCTTCAGCAAATACACTAATGTGACTTCGTATCTAACGTTGACAATAAAAATTCGTTTCTGTTTTTTGACATATTCTTGTCAGACCAGGCATGCTAGATGTTCAACATTCCACATGATTCCACATGATACCATTATCATAGGACACTGCAACAGGGAGAACTAAAATAATGCAATTTTTTTCAAAATTAATCACCCCACCATTAATATTTTTCCTTTACACAATAATGTAAATAATTCTATTGACTCTTCACTAGTTAATTAGTCTACAAATGTAAATTTGGAAATAAATTTCCGATTCCTCTACGAATTTTTTATTCATCTGATACTGAATAAAGCCAGAGTACATTTTTTCAAACTGTCTAAGAATAACTTGTGAAACACAATATCCATTCAAGATTAGACTCTTAAAGTGAGAGATTAATCTGCTTAATAGTGGGGTCATCTATTATATGTTACTATGTGCTTTTGATGGACTATTAGAACTCTCTATTTTCATCAACTAATACAGTTTATGCACACAGAATAATTATACTATATTGCCGTGTAACAATTATTGACATTTTCTTTGTACTATATATTATTTTAAATAATTTTTTACAGTATCCATAGAATTTTTCCTAACTAATATGAAAAGACTCAGCCAAGGGTGGTGAAAATAATCAAATATTTATCTTTAAAGATAATATCAAATTTATAGTGAAGATCATTTAACTTAAATTTTCCAAAATTCAACGTATTTTGCATTTTTCAATTATCATTTTTCAGGTGTACATTTTTCAGTTGTACATAAAAGATGACCTAGTGTGCCCCCCGCCTCTTCTTACTATCACATATGTTTGAGCTTTTTTGGGTAGAATTGAAGGCAATTCCGATGATCAAACAGCAAACACATAATTTATGCTAGTTGCCAAAAAGAAAAAGCGAAACAAGTCACAGATAATACCATCTATCTACAACATAACATCTCCAAATTATGCATTTTACTAAATCTACAATCCTGACATCCAACATTTGTCCTCCTTGTCTTTCAAATCATAAGGCTTCCATCAAATTAGGCCTTAAAAAAACTACAGAGCAAGGTTAAGTCACTGGCGAAGACAACCTAACGTTAACAGTCAAAACTCTGTCAGATATCCAGGCCACATAAAGCCCAGGTTGTACTCCAGTTTCGATATCAAAGGAACAACAATTTATGAATAATCCCTGTTTTTAAAAAAGTCATCCTTATGAAATTAAGGCTCATTACACCTTAGTCTTAGCCTTAATGCACCTGATTTTTACTGTTTTGCACCTGACTACACCCTAATCTTATTGGTCCATCTTTAGCTATTAGTATTATTTAGAAATCAATAGAAACTAATGCTTTTTTATTTTTGTAAAAAATTATATGACTACAAAGCGGTTTATTCAAATATTAGTAAATAAAAGGCAAACATGCCAGAAAATACATGTAATTATTTAATGCTCACACTACTTGCAAGTATAAGTAAATCCTTGCACTACAAGCTAAAGCGATATTTCATATTTTTAAAATTAGAACAATTTAAATTGAGAAAATAGTAAGACAGTATAGAGATAAAAAGTTTGAAAAGAGTTCCAAATAAAATTAAATTTGCCGCTTTATCATGGAGTTCATTGGGACATTAAAAATCATATATTTTAATAATTGAAACATTCCGAGATTCTTATCAACCAAGTATAAATCATAAAATGCCACCATTTCACACAGAAATAATAAAACCATATCCTTCACGCCCCTTTAAAATTTCAAGGGAAGTGAAAGATACACCTTTACATTTTGCATATGTAAATATTGAGAAGAATTTTAGCATACATGAATCATGCCTTTGTCTCTATCGATGTTCAACTCCAGGTTAGGATGGTCAGAATGAGATTTACAATCTGCATATATACTAGAAGAAATTGTAAAATGATTGGCTTCATTTTCATTACTAATATAAGATTGATTACATATTGAGAGCAACGTGATAATAATAAACAAAGCAAGGCAATGGGAAAAAACGGATTCAATTGAGGAAGTAGATTCTCTATGAATTTATTTATGCTGATGATTTAAACATTCGTGTTTAGAATGTTATCTGAATGAATGAGGTTATAGAGGTTTTCAGAGTTTAAGGTGCAATAATTCTGATTTGGAAGAATATCTTTGGAAATTAATGGTGACAAGACAAAGTCGCTGAGACAAGGAACAAGTGAAGGAGAAAATCTGATGTTGAATAACAATAAGATCAAACAAGTTAGTTGCTTCACTTACTTAATTACTATTATTTGTAAAGACAGGGGTGCAGTGAATATGCTAAAAGTAGAATAGTCAAGGCCCGGGATATTTATTCACAGTTGAAAATAGTTTGGAAGATTGGAAAGATAAATCTGGTCAACAAATTTCTGATAATGAAAACAACAGTGATGGTAGTGTTTAGCTATGGTTTTGTAGTGTGGAATCTTCAAAAAACGGAGAAGGATATTCTAGATATTTTCCAGAGGAAATCCAGTCCACTGATTGTTTTGGTCATCAGACCGTATCTCAAACAGTAAGTTGACCCCAAAAATTGGGTCAATGTCGCTATCTAGGGTTACAATGAGAAAAAGGTTGAGATGGATAGGACATGTTCTGCGAACGAAAGATGATAGATTGACACAGGTCATCCTCGTCGGATAACCGTCTAGGGCCACACGAAAAAGTAGGTAGTTCCCAATGGGGGTTGAGGATGTCGTTACACAATATTTTAGGAAAATAGAAACTTCTTGGGAGCGTGTAAAGAAGGGGGATTAGAATAAAATTAAATGTAGCAGCAAGCGTAGTTATTTTGGCCTCAAGTGCTTTAGTGCTACAGTGAGTTATTAATATGACAGTATTTTCATACTGTGTTAGCATTTGAAGAGGAATATTCTGCTCTTCAAAGAGCAGAACATTTTCTTAGAAAAATAAGAATTCCAAATGAAACTAAGTTTTCCCTATTGTTTATGGATTACATCAGGATACAAAATTAAATATCCTAATAATTGAAAGCATACGGGACTCTTATTGATGAAGCATCTTTCTTCAAAGACAGTCATTTTACTTGAACGAATAAAAAACATATCCTTCGTGCCCGGCCGAAATTTCAAGGGAATTGTTGGATATATATTCTCATTTAGTATATTGAAATGAACAGAAGAATCTCAGTTTATATGAAGCATACCAATGTTATTGCTGATGTTCGACTATGGTTTAAGATGGCGACAATTAGATTTACAATTAGCAGATATGCAATAGGAATTGACCAAAACATTGGCTTTATCTTTCATGGACATTATAGGATTAAGAAGAATATGATAATATAAATATACTATATCATCATTTGAAGAGGCATGTTTAGTTTCTGCAAAAGTAACAATAAAAATAACCTAAAAACATGCATAAGAAAAATAAGTCTGCTATTTATACAACATTACGAAGGTCTTGAGATTTTATATAGAAAATCCGTAGATTATTTTAGGGTTTGATAAAGATATGATTTTTAAAATTAAGGAACTTTGCAAGAATAATAGGAATTAGCAAGAGATGGATTTGCAGGCATAAGAAATTTTGGAAATTACAAAGTCTTATCATACATTTTTTCATCAAGGTTGAAGTAAAAAATATTACCTAGGAGAGGGCAAACCCCTCCTCAAATTAAGAGACTGTTTAAGACTTTTTGCCTATTTTCTGGTTACGCTGTAGTTATATCATATGTTTTCCAAATATTGGAAGAGAGTTTAAATAAGACAAACACTCTCGGCATTTTAGCTAGTTTTTCTTCAAAAGACCCAGTTTTGGGAAAGAAATGTCATGTCCCAAATACTCCTGTCTCCGAAACCCCTAAGTAAATAAATATACTTCTGTATTTACGCAAGTTTGTATATATATATATATATATATATATATATATATATATATATATATATATATATATATATATATATATATATATATATATATATATATATATATATATATATATATATATATATATATATATATATATATATATATATATATATATATATATATATATATATACTATATATGGATATATATATATATATATATATATATATATATATATATATATATATATACATTTTGCGCTGCTAAACTTTTTGCAGTCGAATTTTCATGAAGGAGTGGATAATGAAATTATTGCCAAACATGCGGGTGACTTTTTTGATGAAAAGTCTCTTTCGATAGCTAAAACTGACCCTGACCTATGGTCTCGAGTGTTCGTGGGCGAACGTGTGCCTCGACGGCAAGGTGATCTAGCTAATTACCGTCACATAAAGGATATAATTGAGACCTTTCAGAAATGCGAGTCTGATGATTTTATTTTTCCTACTTACGTGATTATTTTGCCTACCAAGGTTCCTGTCATTCCAGCCGTTGCATATTCAAGCCTCGCATCAAGGCTTCTAAACATTGACTCCAAACTCAAGCAAATCCGTGAGAAAATTGTGTCTTATGATCTAGAATTCCCTCCTCTTAGTGACCCCATAATCTTAAGGATGATTCTTTGAACCAGAAATTATCTAATTTCGACATTTTGTTTCTACAAGAACATCTTTTGCCTTTGGTGAGTTTGAACTCCCTTCGCAGGAGTAAAGAACACTTAGTTTTCGATAGAAGTGCCCGAAAAACTTGTGTTATAAGTGCCCGAAAAACTGTGTGTTATCGTGAATGTGATTATTTCATTGCAATCCGTCTTGCTAACCTAATTCTTATTAATGAATACCTCCCATGCGACCAAAGATCATTTCCCTCTCTAACAAAGTATACTAAAGCATGTGCATCGCTAAAGACCCTTTTTATTAGTGTTGAGAGTGAGGGATTGGATTGGATCCTTTTAGGCGATATGAACTGTGATATAAACTGATTTCTTTTTGGATTCGCTACCTAATGGCTATCGGGTTCTGAATAAAGATCCATCCCATTCATACATACATAATAGCGGTTCATTGTCTGATATTGATCACTGTGTTGTTTCTTCTGGTATTTCTATTAGTGATATTTACATTGACCAGGATGAACGTGATTATGACCATCTGCCTCTTTCAGCCATTGTCACCATCAATACGACCCGGGCAGAACCGAACTTATGTGCTAATTACAAAAAGTGGATGGCCGAAAGAGACTAGAATACAGCGAACTGACCTCTAAATCTATCTACCCTTGCTCTTATTCTGTCTACGATTAATGTTCCATTTAATTTACTATGTACCAGTGTTATATCCCCACAAGCTCGAGTTCAGCTGAATATATATTACAGCCAGATTGTTTCCTGTCTCAAAAAGCTGAAGAAGTGGCTGTCCCACTTTGTCGTTTTAAGCTTAAGACTAGAGGCTCAATATGGAAATCTGAACCTGATTTAAAAATTGTGAAAAATCGTGCAAAATTGTGGCTTAGAATTTGGGTAGCGTGTGGCCGCCCTTTAAGGGGTCACCTTTTTAACATTAAACAGAAAACGAAGTTGGACTTTAAACATTATCTTTGTAAAGTAAGGTACAATGGTGTAGAATTTCCCAAGACCTCTAGTCAGTGGGAACAAGTGATTAATGTTGCGAAATTTGATTAACCTCCTAATGCCGATCAGATCCCTAATGCCTCTTGGATTAATCATTATAATAAGATTTTTAATGTTATGAATTATGCGGTTCACTCTCAATTTGTTAACCTCTGTTCTTATGTATTACCTGCGAAAATTTACCAAGGCAATGTGCCTCCTGTTTCTGCTGACCGTGTGATTCGTTGTGTTAAGAATTTAAAATCTAAATCATGTGATATTGATGGTATTAGTGTTTTTCACCTTCATATTTATTCGAAAGAATTGATTTATCATTTGCAGTTATTATTTCAAATTTGTCTATGTACGTATTTGGTCCCTGATTCTTTTTTGTGCGGGAGTGTCACTTCGATTCTTAAACTTGGGAAAGATCTTACTAATTGCGCATCATATAGACCTATTACGGTAGCTTGTTCGTTGAGCAAAGTTTTTGAATATGTCCTGCTTCCTGAAATTCTTCCAAATGTTAATTATGTGTCCAATCAATTTGGGTTTAAACCAAATATTGGATGCCAACATGCGCATTGAATTCTTACTTCTTTTTTAATTCAAGCACAAAAAGATGGATCGGAAATTCATTTATGTGCGTTAGATATTTCAAAAGCTTTTGATTCGGTTTGTCACAGCCAACTATGGTATTCTCTTACCCAGCTAGGAGTGAATTCATCTGTTATATCTGTCCTTCGTTTTTGGTATGCAAATTCATATGTTCGACTTCGGTCAGTAGAGATCTTTTTTGGTAATATTCCAATTCGGTCTGGACTTAGGCAGGGAGGGGTTCTGTCACCATACTTTTTTAATGCTTGTTTATACCCTGTGCTTTCTCGTATTTTTCCGTCGTGTTTTACGGGCCTAACTAATTTATCTTATATTGCTTATGCAGATGATTTATTACTTTTTAGCCGTTCAAAATTCACCCTAGCTAAGTCTACCCAGTTTGTTTCTAAGCTTTTGGAAAAAAAATGGCCTCGTGCTTAATGCTGAAAAATGTGAATATTTAGTTTTCAATGCTAAAAACCCAAGTAGTGATTTGAGTTGTAGTTCTTTTTCAGTTAAGCTGGCTCCTATGTTGCGTTGGCTCGGGATTAGTATCTGCTCTTCTATTTCAGCTATCCGTGCTGGTGCACTTGCAGATATTAAGAATAAGCTTAAAGCAGGTTATGCTAAAATTGTTCCAAATCGTGGCCGACATTCTCGTTAGGCATTGGCTAAACTCTATTCTACGTATTGTGACCATTCCATTCTTTTTCTATCCATTCTTTTTTCTATCATTTTCTATTGCGCCCATTTTTTAATAATAATGATATGCAGGATATTAGAGTTTTGTATTTCCGTTATTGTAAATATCTTTTGTATTTGCCTCGTTGGTATAGAAACCGTAAGATTATTCGAATGTTTAAAGCAACTGATATATTGACGTCATATAACAAGTTGGACTCCAAGTTAAAAGATGAGGCCTGCAAGCGGTTGGGTCTTTTTCATCCTCTTGTGCGATTGTTTTGATTTGTATTTGTAGTTTTTATATTGATATTGTTTTGCATGTGTTTTGTTTTTGTATGTCTTTACCTTTTATTTTCTTTTGTTACTCCACTTTTTTATAATGTTAGTGGGTCAAAAAATAAATTATTATATACATATATATATATATATATATATATATATATATATATATATATATATATATATATATATATATATATATATATATATATATATATATATATATATATATATATATATATATATATATATATATATATATATATATATATATATATATATATATATATATATATATATATATATATATATATATATATATATATATATATATATATATATATATATATTAAATGAGTAAGTAAATACAAAAAACATACCATCGTCCTTATTACTATGTGACTCCAGTTTGAGAGGGCGGCAATCTGGTTCAGGCAATGCACATGCGTCTCTGGAAAAACTTTTCTCTACGAGAACTTTCTCTTTATGTATTAAAAAAGGAGTAGTACTTCCAAACAGACTCTTATTATCAGTTGGTAGTGCGTCGTCAAGTTCTAAAAAAAATTTAAGGCGAATTTAGATAGGGAATTCAAAACGATGATTTTATGATTCAAAACGATGATTTTATGGTAAATAAGTTCAAAAAAGAAGACACACAGCTTTGGGGGGTATGTTTGGATTAATTTTCTTTTTTTTTTAATAGCACAATTGAATTGATTACGTTAAATAACTATAATTAGAGCAAAAACAACTCGTTCCAAAGCAAAACAAAAAACAAAAAAAAACAACAGATACTTGGAGACAAAAATGCACCAAATAAATATAGATTTTTGGATATTTCGGTATTACACAACGGTTCAATTTATACGGGCCGTGTGGAAAGAATATTTGCGGCTATGTTGAAAAACTACAGAACAAAATTCCCAATGCAGTGCAGCACAAATTACAAATTGAGCTCATATACTTAAACTTAATGAAACTTGAAGGATCTAGGTTGTAACTAAACTCCAACATACTAATCTTACATAAGAAGGGTTTGAACCCCCCCCCCACTTCTTCCTAATATAGTACCTTTGCTATTAAACGTAGCATACGTTTTAGGAGTATGATAAGTATTTACCCTATCTTGAAACTTTCAAATAAAAAGTGAGCAAACTTTGGGGATGGGTGACTGTTGATAACAGCAAGTTTTATAAAGGAGAGATAAAAAGTTAGAACCAAAGGATGCATATTAGAGACTCCAAGTAGAGCAAGCAGAGATGTTAGGCATACTCTTAAACATTAATATTTTTTTCAAAATCATTTCTGCGAGTTCCGCCTCTCCTCAATACTCAATATTATCAATATTGAATTTAATAATGGTTGAAAATCACTATTTGAAGCAGGAAAAGTTAAATAGGCCATTTAATTATTTTTCACTAATATTAATACATACTATATTTTAATATTTAAAGAGACAGAGATAATTTTACATAATAAGAAAAGCAAGAAAAAGAATCCATAGTAGGAGTCTGCTGGAACAAGATACGCAAGGAAACTGATTTAAGCGCCGTTTCCATTCAGAAAGTGACAAAAAGTAACTATTCACAGGCATTCAGAACAGAGGCACAGGGACTGCATAGGTCCTCGTCACTGTGTTTCCTTATATTTTACCTCCACGAGAGTCCTCCAGTTTGGCCGTGAATAAGGGGGGGGTAAAATTCGAATATTTTAGTCTTTTGTTTTTTTTTATTATTCACTATAAAAAACAAAAAGAAAAGTAACAAAATGAAAAGATTACATTGATGTAGTAAAACCTTATACATCATGGGTTACTGGCAAATTCCGGCCCACAATAACCGAGAGTAAAAATATACTTAAAGAAACTCTTTTATTGAGTAAAATCGAATATTATTCAGAATAGAATCCAATTCAAGAGTGGTAACTGTTGGCCACAACCAATAAAACAATGTTTGGGAGTTACGAAAATAAACTTGCAGAAATTTCAAAAAAAGCCTGAAATCCTTCAAATGAATTTAATGATGCTTGAAAAAAACTTATTATTTGAAGCAGTAAAACATAAATAGGCCATTTAATTATTTTTCGTCACTTTCGTCACAGGACAACTCGCATTGTTCGTCACTTTCGTCACAGGGTTACTAACCCCCCTCTCACGCCACCTTTTCCCCAAACACATCCAATCAAATTTTTTAGATAGCCATTTTATTCAACGTAGTTGAAAGAATTAAGAATTAGGTCTTAAAGGATGACATTAGGAAATTAGGTTTTTAAAATCTGGTTTAAAAATAGTAACTGATCACCCATGGCTGAAAACCTAGGAAACCGGAGCAGCAACCCCCATCTCAAAAATCACCTTTGAAGAAGGTAAGCAGTTTATTCTACAATATGAAAAACTATCTTTATCTATAAAACTCTCTCTTAACTAGCTTTCAGATTTTCAGTAACAGAACATTGACGTATCTGGAGGGCAAAATTCCAAGAGGGGGGGAGGGATGGAAAAAAATTAACAATTTCAACAAAGTAGTGTATCTTTCGTCCATTTTACGCCTGAAGACATTTGGGGTCGATAAGAGGATCAAAAGGACACAAATTCTTATGTATATTACAGTTTGGAGAGTATTTTCCACGATATTCACTTCTTTGATGATCATTAAAAGTAGGCAAATAATCTTAAAAAAATGAACATTTATTATGCTGCAAAAAGGCAAACTTTCTGAGTCTATCATTAAGGGTTGTAATTTTTTCTTTTTGCTCTGCAAGAAAAATTACAAAATTACTATTTATATGTTGGAGAAAAATTTTCAACAGTTTTCAATAATATATGCCCTTTCGAAAATCTGGACACAAATACTATCCTTTGAATTAGTTTTACACCTCCTTAAGTTTCCCTGAAAACTGAACTTAATACCTATCATTCCTAAGAAATTGCATCTATACTATTTTCACAAACTAGATATAGTTACACTCTTTTGAATTAATTCAATTGAAAGAACAATTAGCAATAGTAGTAGCTCTGAAAGTTTCAGTTCAATACTCTCAGACGTTTTTGATGTATCGTTGAAACGCATTATTTGCAAATAAAATGTACACGGTGCCATTTGATTCACTTCTACAGCAAAATAAACTTTCCATGATGAAATATCAGAAACAGCTGACAGTGCAGCACATTTTCAAAATGTTAAAAGATAATTTAGATAAAAACAATGTAACTGTCAAATGAACTGTTACAGTATGAACAAGATCTAGTTTAGGCACAAAAATGTCCTTCCGCATATATGACCGGTAGACATATACATTTCAGTCTACCAACTTCAAGACCATGCACCGGAGACCTATTTCAATTTCTACCACATTTTCCCAACGAGTATGACATTACGTTATCATGGCACGTAAATAAACGAGAATAAGAGAACATACATTATAGGTAGGGCAAAAGCGCTGCCTAAGTAAAGAGTGATGTGAGCACAATGAATCATTTATTTATTATTATTTTTTTTTTTTTGGTTTTAGACCAGGGCACTTCGTATCGAAGGAGTTGTCGTAGAAACTTCGAAAAAAGCTCATTCGACTGGAAAAATAGTCGAAAGTGATTGAATGGCAACTAGCCCCCCTCCCACGCCCATCCAATAAAAATTTTTAGATAGTCATTTTGTTCAAAATAGTTGTAAGGTCTGAAAATTAGGTATTTGAGGATGACAACCCTTCTACAGCCCTCAGGGCAAGGGTTGTAAGTTATGCCCTGGGAGCATATAAGGTTAATAAGTAAAGGATGATAGTATAAACTTCAGAGGGAGCTCATTGGATGGCTAAAAGAAGCTTCAGTACAGCTACATCCTATTGGATCTTAATCAAAATATACCCGAGGATTTATGTGTCGCCACAGATATTTTTGACAAAGAAATTACACGCCCTCCCACACCCATCCAATAAAAATTTTTAGATAATCATTTTGTTCAAATTAATTGTTACGTCAGAAAATTAGGCATTTGCGGATGACAACCCTTCTACAGCCCTCAGGGCAAGGATTGTAAGTTATGCCCTGGAAGCATGTAAGGTTAATAAGTCAAGGATGATCGTATAAACTTCGGAGGGAGCTCATTGGATGGCTAAAAGAAGCTTCAGTACGGCTACATCTTATTGGATCCTAACCAAAATACACCCGATGTTATACTCATCACCATAGATATTTCTTACAATAAAAGCAATGTGCATCTCCCAATGCAGTAAATAAGGCTTATAGTGGCCTCGATAACAGTGAAGAAGCTGATTAAAAATAAATATTTATTTTTCATTCTAAGCATTACGAAACCCCCAGTTAGGATAGGCATTGGTATTGACGACGACTTCATCAATCGAATATCGGAACTTAGTTTAAATTTAACCGACGGCAATGTTCAACTGCCAGAAGTAGTTAAGCAACAGGCAAAGTAAGTTCGTTCCATTGTACGTGCATTGGCCTGTAAAAAGAAAATAAAAAATTTTAAAGGACACGTCTTCTTCAACTGGGTTGTAGCTTTTTCACTATTTTACTATCGATAGCTATAGTACTTGTAATTTGTTTCCTATAGATGGTTAAACTCTATTAATTGAACCCGATAGAACTTGATCTTTTACCTCTAGAACACTTTGAGGACAATCTGAGTAAATTCATTGACAATGAGAATATTGTCGATGATAAAAAACTACTTTTACTTCAAGATACACTTCGCCGGGTGGACAAATATAAGCCCTACAATGAGCAGGAGTAAACTGCTGAGAGCAAAACAATAGCGAAGAAGCACGGATATCAGATCAACGTCATCCCGACCAACACCTGCTACTACACAACAAAATAGTTGACGTTATACTATGTTTTTGCGGTAAAAATGGTTGAAGTTTTGAAAAATGCCTTTGAATATATTGGTGAGGTTGGAAGTTTGGGTTCTCCCATCACTCTTTCCAAAGTCACTGATGTTCCCACTAAAAGTGTACAAGACTATCTTCAAAATGAATCATGTTACACTCTGCATAGAAATAACAGTTTTCGTGCTAGTCATTATTGAAAAACTGAAGCCTTTTTCTCAGTGCACATAATGCAAGCAGATCTCTTAAACCTAAATGAGATTCAACGGCGCCCCAATACACCGTACAAGTACATTCTACTTGGAATCAGTGTTTTTAGTCGCTATGCATACGCCATTCCATTGCGCACAAAGAGAGGTGTTGAAGTTGCTCAAGCTATAGAAAGTATTCTCGAACAAGATTTATATACAAAATTTCAAATGGATCGCGCTAGTGAATTTTTTAATCCACATGTCGAAAACGTGCAAATGAAATATAATATACTATGATATTTTCTATCATAATCCTAGTCCTTTCTAGGCTTCATTGGTCTAACTATTGAAAAGAAATAGTCGACTTTTAATTTGAAGATATTGAGCATTGAAAAATACACCTGCTTTTATTAATGATTTAGAAAAAATCTTGTTGATTTATAATCAACAACCCCATTGATCCTTTTACAACTCAATCCCAACGGAAGTTCATCATTCTGATAATGATACCTTTGATAATTTTCTTAAACAATATTCCAATGAAGCGATTGTGAAGAGAAAAATTAATGTTGGTAGTACTGTTTGAGTTAATAGAACAACGATTTTTTTTGAAAGGGTAATTATTTGTTGTCCACTGAACGTTTTAAGGTGGCGAAAACCCTAGACAGCAAACCAATAACCTAACGTTTACGAAACACAAAAGATGAAGTAATTTTTTGTGGTTTCTGTGACTATGAACAACGAAAAGTTAGAAAAACTAGTTGATTTTATCAAATTGAAAAGATATTACAAACTCCTACTAGCAGGGGCAAGAAACAGTTACTTGTTCGGGGGCTAGGATACAACTGAGATTTTGATTCTTGAATCGGTGTTTTTTTCCAACGTCTCCGATCCACTCTAAAATGATATGAATTAAACAAGTGATTTTTGGACGAAACTGTCCCCTACCATTAAATTCGACGGTGCCCCTGAAGTGGCTCTTGTCGACTGTATTCTCAAAATACCTATGATATCCTGAGAAAAGATCGCAAATATGATATAAAAACTAGACCCCATGATTGGCCACCAGTAGTTAGCCAACAACATAAAATTCAAAAGATCAATTGTTTGGATTATCCATTTGTTGAATTACCATGCGAGGATTTCACTTGTATGAATGGTTTATGTCGTTCTATCAGTAAAAGAGTTTTCGCTCATAAAAAACGAGCCTTTCATTTCAACTATTCAAAGGAAGAGGGATCGATATACATTAGTTTTCCCATTGCCAATGAAAATATTATTCTCAATGATAATCTAAAAGATGTTCTTGGCTTTAAACTTAATATAATCCGTGTTAAAAGTGCCGGAAACATCAATATTATTATTACTGAGTATTCAACAGCCTTCTTCTCAGACACTTATATATTTCACCAGGCTTCAATTGTTGAAACATCCAGATTGGCAATAGTAATGTCGTGAAGTATATTTTATGGTATTTCAGTGGTGTAGTCGTAGATGACTTTATTATCCCTTTATAGGGGAGATAAACTCTGGCCCTAAGGTAATTAAACTTTGGTAGCGTGCCTTAGGCTATGACCGAACTAATGAGGCGTACCAGCTGGGTATGTTCGAGGGGCTAAAAGTAGATTGTAGAGAGGTTGTCTAAAATACAATACTTTTATTTAATTAACATATAATAATTCCAGATATAGATATTCTACTGGGACTGGCTGTCCCAAGTAGATCACAAGTCTCAGAAACTACAATAATATATAATAAGATACTTAGACACTTACAATGATAAGACAAGGTTCCAAGGTATTTCTAAAAACAACGGACCAGAGGTCAGTCCGGCATAAAGTTAGTATCAGTCTAAATTTGCCCCTTCCCATAAAATGTATCTTTTATACATTTTATGAACCACACCTTCCTTTAACCAACCGACGAAAATAGCTAGGAAGTGGTATTTCTCAATTTCCCGTTACGCAGAAACTTGACAGGATATATTCCTTATCTTAATAAAAAGTGGCATTTGTAAACTTTGTGTTATGCGTCTTACATATTGTTACGAAATTAATAATTAAATTAATTATAAATCTTCACCAAAATGCTACCCATTTCAAGAAGAATTGTCCAAATTCTAAATATTTTACTTTTAAAACACCGTAATTTTGTTTACAGCTATTATGCTGCCATCTCTGGGTAATTATTTGGATATACCCGCAATGGGTTTCCTTAGGGTCATGCTTCTGGTCCAATATAGGCCATGTTCTTTTTTTTGTCAAAGGATTTCAATTTAAAATTCATCCTTGTTTCCTTTTTACTCTGCTTATAGGACTGAAAATACTTTTTTTGCCCTTTTTCATATGCATCTTCTATTTTAACTTGACCCCAAGTGATTTAGACATAATATTATTGATATCAATTAAATTACATTTCAATTTATATTATAAATGCTTATCAATTATTCTAGTTTAAATTTAATTCCCATTAGAAATTTAATATCTGTCTGATATGTTTGATATATCGTTTATTTTTCGTATTAGAAATACATTGGATAAATTATTCACAACTTTTTTGGTTTTTTAAATTTTAACCAATTTTTTTCCAACACAAAGCGTTTTCAAATATTTCAATAACATAAGCCATATGGGCTATGTAGCACATTCTCAAGGCCTAAATTAAGTTCTGATTTTATCTCACTTTCTGATGAACTTGTAGTAAAGTCTGTAATACTGCGATAGTTTCCAAAATATCAGTTGATCAAGTATGGTTTGGTGTCTAATGGTATGAGATGATAGTAATGGATACATTTGAAGTGACTTCAAAATTTGTTATTTCCAAAAGTCACTCAAAATAAGATTGAAAAAAAAAATGGATCCGAAAGGATGCTACGAAAAATTTGATTTCCAAAAAAATAGCTACGGCTGTATCCAAAATAAATATTCACATTAGTATACACATAAAGCATAATTTGTTACCTATATACAGTAAAAAGAAACACCCAAAATTTGTAAATATCACTGCATTCTTTTTTTTAACGAAGATTAATTGCTATTAATTACTTTTTCCTCTTTTTACTCTTAATATACAATTGTTAATCACTGAACAGATTTTTTTACAAAAGAAATTTATTTATACGTTGACTTGATTTCAAACATTTATAAATTGCATTAAATCACTAGTTAAAACTTAAAGAAAATAAAAATATAGTATATATATATACAAGCATAGTGTAATAGCTTACGCAAGTATTTTTTTTAATTCACAAAACTAGATACGATATTTCTACTGATTAAAACTTAAAAGCTTTTAAAAAAAATAAAACCCAGTATGGACTAGCGTTAGAATTAATTCCAATTAGTTTTCTGTCAATTGTTTATAAAGTATTAATGCAGAACACTTTTTGAATGATATAAAAAAACACAAATACTCAACATATTAATTGACTATGTTTACACGGATAGTTTATGGATATATATATATATATATATATATATATATATATATATATATATATATATATATATATATATATATATATATATATATATATATATATATATATATATATATATATATATATATATATATATATATATATATATATATATATATATATATATATATCCAACAGATTCTTTGAAAAATTCAATATTTTATAATGCCAATATGAAACAAGCAATTGCTAATATACAAAATGAATTTATAATTGTACCAGTTGATAAAGCTAGCAATAATTTTGCCATAATTTGTCAGAAACTGTATTGTGATATTTTATCAAAAGAGTTACAAACAACAAATACATATGAAAAGGCCCATATGGAGGAAAATAGTTTCATTGAAAATATAGAAGAAAGAATTTTGAAAAATTTCAATATTAAAATAAATGATAATGATAAACAGTTTCCTTTCTTATATTGGACGATAAAATTTCATAAAAATCCACCAAAACCACGTTTTATTGCTGGGGCAGCTAGGAGTCCGACCAGAATTGCGGCTACTGATCTATCTTTAATTTTAGGAGAAATTAGAAATAAATTTAAAACATATTGCTCCTGAATTAAAAAATTTTCTAACTTTAATCCATATTGGAGTGTTAATAACTCGTTAGAAGTGATAGATTCTTTGGCGAATGTTTCAGCTAGAAGAATCGATTCAGTTGATTTGACTACTTTTTATACAAATTTGTCACTAAATTTAGTATTCGAAAAATTGAAAATGGTGATAAAGAAATCTTTTCTTTTGTCTAATATCAGATTTTTGAAAATTGATACTTTTAATAAAAAAGCCCGATGGACGAATTTCTTTACAAGTACTATTAATTAAAGATGTTATAGCTTGGATATGGTATACGATTTATTGGAATTTGTTCTATTTAATACATTTATAAGATTTAATGGGAATTTATATAAACAAACTGTAGGTATTCCTATGGGTGGGAATGCGAGTCCATTCATAGCAGACCTGTTTTTAAGTCAATTAGAATACGAATATATGATAAATAAAAATAGCCCAAGCAATGTAAAATATAACCTTTCAAATAATAAAAGATATCTGGACGATCTCTTGGTAATAAATTGTTCAGAGTTTATTGAGATTTCAAAAAATATTTATCCACAAGAGTTAATTCTTGAGCCTAGCTATGGGATGGGACACTCCGACCATTTCTTAGATTTAAATATTAATATTTCAAATAGTAATAAATTAGTTTTTAAATTATATAATAAAACGGATGATTTTAATTTTGATGTAATTAATTTTCCATTTCTTGAAAGTAATATACATTCAAATATTACTTATTCGCCTTATTATTCCCAATTATTTAGGTATGCAAAAATATGCAGTAATTACACAGATTTTAAAAATAGATGTAAAAAGCTGAGTGAAAAATTGATCTCAAGAGGTTTTTCTGCCAAAAAAATTAGTTGGCAATTCAAAAAATTTAGTTTCATGTATCATGAACTTTTAAGTAAATATACAAAAAATTATAAAGAAATACTGAATGATATTTTAATATAATTTCTCTTGCGCTTTTCTTTTTTTGGAAGTTTGTGGGGGTTTTCAAACAAGCTTGAGGATCTTTAAATTGGTAATTGGTTCCAGATACCAATAAAAGATACATCTGGACATGTCTTCATTTGTTCCAGAATGGTCTCTTTCAGTGACCTCTGGGATTTGATAATGGAAACAGTGAAACACTTTTTGTATGTAATTTTTAATAGCTTGACTAGTATGCATGTATTTCACAAGTTTTACCTGACATAGGGTTACCATATAGATCTTATGGTAGAGGCTCCACCGTGCCGGGTAAAGAATGTAAAGCCTCGAAACTCGTTAAGGCAGGTGGTATTCTTCTGATGAGCCCTAAATGGAAGGTTCTACTTGGAAATATTTTGCTGGATTTAAGGTGCTTTTGCTGGTAAATTTACAACGACTTACATTTATTGATGACAACTTTGCATGGATTTGGACTTTTCTTTTTGGTTGACGGTTAGGGTATACTGTTTGGTCCTAGTTTGTTGTATAGATGGGTAAGGTAAACGCCTCGTTCAAGTGCACATTTGTCTTAATTGCTGGATTAGGACGACAGTTTATTTATTTTTTTTTTGCCAAGTAATTACCTCTTAAACATAATATATATATATATATATATATATATATATATATATATATATATATATATATATATATATATATATATATATATATATATATATATATATATATATATTAACAGATATTATGTTGACGCATAACTTAATTGTTAAAAACAAATAATAATTATGTACTCTAATAATTTATTTAATCACTGCAATATTTATTCTTTGTACAACTTTTAAATAAGTCTGTCAAGACTTTTATATGATAAGTCCTAACTGCAATTAAAATATTTACAAAACAAAAGCAACTCCAACAAATAGATTTATGCACTATAACTGATAACTGTGATTAGCCTCTATATAAAGGCTTTGCCATAGTTCATATAGTATAACTTTTCTATTTATATTTCTATATTTACAATTTTTTTTACGATAAAAGTTCTCTATTTATAAAAGGTTTTCAAAATACATTTATAACTGTAGATATTTTCTCAATTACATTTTTTACCCTATCAAACTTTTCCCATATACGAATATATACATTTTCTTAGCTTTGTTTTACAATTATGGTTCTATTTTGAACCCACTTCTGTCTCTAACTGTCATTAGCTTACTATATGCCTGTTTGTTTATTCAGACTATTGAGCTTTTTAATTCTTTTCGAATTTTTTTAAGTACTTGAGACGGTTTTATACGGTTTTCTCTTTATTCTCTCTTTTTTTCAGGTTTAATGTCCTTTTTAGATAAAGCTCCATTTACAGCTTAGATCTGATAAGCTAAAAATTTTCGCTGTTCACCTTATACCTGTTAGCCATTATCAATTGATTCTTGCCTGTACTCTGAAGGTTTGCTTACCAGTGCTGCCTTCTGGTAGCTCCTTATAACGTTTCCAGGTCCTCTTTTCATGGGCTACAGCTAAAAGGACTATTCTGAACCTGCACACACAATAATTAATCATCTATAGTATTGCCACACTTTTTTTTATTTGTGGCCAAAGTTTCCTCTTGGGCAATTCTTTTATCAAAAAAAGTGGCCCTTCTGCAAAAAAAATACCTGGACTTCATGGCACATAGTAATTTAGTTTTAGACAAACAAGTGAAAATGACTATTTTCACTTTAACTTCCCAACTTTTAGTGGCCTTGTCTTAGGTTCCAATCTAACTTAAGTCATTTCGAATTTTTTGTGCGTTATTTTATTTTATCAGGCCTTTTTAGAAAATTTTCTGAAAACGACTCCCACATAAGAGAGCAAAATTTGTTCCTGTCTACTTGGAACTTTTCTCCAATATTTCTATTCATCTCGGCCCGAGTTAACCACTGTAACGGTGGCTCCGTAGTATTAATGCTACTTATTTTGTACTTATTTACTACAATTTTCAATTTTAGTACAATTAATACTACTTATTTTGTACTTATTTATTACAATTTTCATACTAGTTTCATACTAGTTTCATACTAGTACAATTGTTCGGCAGGTTCAATAAGTACGTATAACAGAGTTTAACTGACTCCGTTCAGTTTCTTTTCCTTTTGATTTCGTCTGGTTATATTTTCAACTTGAACCTTTCTCTTTTTTTTGGATTATTTACTTCAATGAAGCCTGAGGTTTTTTTTTTTTTTTTTTAGTTTTTATTCCATTTTTTTGAGTAAAATAGGTCTTTATCTAAGCCTATATTTATACTTTGCATGTTTTATTCAATAACTTTTAGAAGTGTTTATGCTAATAGCCCTTCTATTTTCAAATTAATTATCTCCTTATTTTTAAAAGGGGGGGGGGTGTCTAGTTTTTGCAACCTGTATTTTTTTTGACATTATTCAATTTATTCTGTCCAAAAGTGTTAGAAAAGTACTGTATTTTTTTCCAGCTGATTTTTAGAACATTTTTAATCAAGTTTTGCCCCGCATTTGCTAGTCCTCATATATTCATAAAAACGTACGTTTTTTTACGATATCCAGAGTTCCACAAAATTGTGTGGTTTTCATCGCAGACACAAATTACTTGTCTGCAGTTTTTCACCGAAAAATTAGTCCCTAATTTGTACCCAAATTTGTTTAGAAATATGAGCTATGTGGTTCCCCCATCAACTTTTATATTATTTGCGTCAGGTCTTATCTTCAATCTAATTTGCGCCTTAGTTTTATACAGTCATTGAGTGTAATTTGTCTCTTTCGTGATATTTTGACTATTACACTGTTCTACAGGCTTATGGGTTTAGTGTCCATACAGAGTCACTAATTCCTATTTACTTTTAGGACGTAGGACTCTACTAGAACATTCAGCTCAAACCTCCTCCCAAGTTTGATTCTTATTCATGATATATATTTGGTTAGCTTGGTGGACCGTCCCCAATAACAAGACGCTTAGCAGTTTTCGTTTTTAAATGCAAACGGTCCTGTCATTGGTGTTTTTTACCTGCAATGTCCTCGCCCTGTTATTTCTGTTAATGGTGTGTTGTGAATTTATTTAATATGTGAAATTAGTTATACCTTGGAAAAGTTTGTTTCACACGGTGCTATACTTTTTAAATTTTGACCCGTTTTATATCTATAGCTTTTTGTTTATGTACAACGTCCTTATTGTTGAGTTTTTAATTTATTACATCCTAAACTTTTTGTAGTAAGATTACAGCTAGTTTATGCATGTAGTGGTCATATAATCTAAAATCTTGCTGTCTTTGCCATTATTATTACTTTTAAATTTCTTCAAAACTATTTTTTTTTTAAATTCGACTGAAAGGAGTTAAAGATCAGTAGATCTCAGAGAGTTAAAGGTCAGTAGATGCATTGCATGTACTTAACAACAAGAGACCAGCAGTGATTGAGCTCACTCCAAATTTGCTAGCTTCCAATGACCCTATTTCAGTAGACTAACCTCCTTCGTTTTTCTTTTCTTTTTTTTCTTTTTTTTTTGATTATCCCCCCAAAATATATTTTTCCAATATACATATCAAAATAATAGCCTTCTAATTCTGATTCTAAATATGTATAATTTAATTAGTTTCACAACACCTATTTAAAAGTTACGTAGCCTTATTAATTTCTTTTATGAAACGAAGCCTAATTCGTTTTGACAAGTCTTGTCATTACACCAAACGCGAAGTTTTATCTTGTTTCGGAAAAAAAATTTTGCAGGAAGCTATGATGTCACTTCAGATTGGAGCTAATTTCTTTTCTACCTGACGGTAATAATTTTTACTGGCGATATATATTTGAAGGAAAACTTGATGTTATTTACATACCGATTAAAAAAAGAAAATGAAGATATTTCTTTAGAGGCTTTTTACTGGTTTTATTTTTATTCATTATTTTTTTCCGTTATAATTGATTTATTCAAATATTAATCAGCTGGGGGCTACGCTTGTTCTGCCTTTCTCCGTTTCCTGGTCCGAAGTTTGGACTCCAAATTTTTTATTTTCTTCTGTATAATATTTGCAAGTTTTTCCGTGGTCTCTATAGTGTGTTTTACAAGGCTCTGAATTCGAGCGCGGTTTTGTTGCCTCGTCGAATATCTTTAATCTTTGTTTTTCCTGATGTTTGGGCTTTTTCATAAGTGATTTAGCTACTTGTGCTGCTGACAAAGGAACATGTTGCTGTCCCTCTGGTTTCGTAACTTTTCTCCATAATTTCTCTCTTAAAGAGGTTTTTCTTAACGATGGCCCAGGTTTAGTGATATCGGTTTCTGTAGAAGAATTATCAGGGTCACATTCTCTTAGCTCGTGTCTGGTAGATGGCGTTTGTTCCAAAAGCCATTTTTGCATTAAGACTGTAGGTGAGACTAATGTATGAAAATCAGATAATTCATTGGTTCCTTCCAATTTTTCTTCTTCGGTGGATTTTACCTTTGGTTTATCATGTCTTAAACCCTTATGTTGTGTTTGATGTTCTTTATCGCTAGTATCGGATGAGCATCGAATATTTCCCCTTTTCTCTTGTTTGTTGTGGAGATTTTGTAGCCAAGACTGGGCTAAATACTCCTTCCACTCCTCCCAACCTTTGTGGTCATTAAAAAGGTCATAAAATTCATATGGTCTTCTGATGTATACTGGTGAAATTGTGTCCTCTATTTCTTCGTCTGAAAGAATAGGCTCTGTTTTCCACGGTTTTGAAAAATATCCCTTTTTCATTCTATTGTGGTGTACTATTTCTTCCTTTTCCTTATACTGATGCTTTAAAACATATGTTAAGTTATTTGGTAGAATCTTTATAATCCCATACGGCCCATCCCATTTCGGTTTTAACTTTTTGTCCCTTCCACGTTAGTTTTGTACACGTAAACCAAGTCTCCTAAACAGTAATTTGTTTTATTGTTGCTTGTTCGGTCATATTTTTCTTTTTGTTCTGTTTTCGCATCTTCCAGGTTGTCTTTAACTTGTTCCATAGCTTTTTTTATTCGCATCACCATCTCTTGCTTATATTGGTCTAGGTTGTAATATATTCTATCATTTTGTATTTCATCTAAACAAATTCTGGGATCTCTTATATGTTGGAAAAAAATTGCGTTTCTTTTAAGGAACGTGAAAGAGCCGTATTTATTGCAAAGACTACAAATGGTAAATGTTCATCCCAATTTTCATTTTCCTCACTTGCATGTATTCCCAGCATGTAAGCTAATTCCCTATGTTTTCGTTCAACCTATCCATTAGCTTCGGCCATAAAATATGATGTACACCATCGTCTCACACCCAGATATTCTGTAATTTTCTCTAATAATTTGGCTCTAAAACATGGCCCATTGTCATTAAGTAAGACTCTAGGAAAAATTCCGTGTTCCAATTACAGACAATTGACCAAAAATATCACAATGGTTTTTGTCTTTTCATTTTTAATTGCAAAAGCCTATAAATATGAGTTAAAATGGTCGACTATTGTTAGTACGCACCTGTTTCTTTCCAGGAACTGGCAAACTTCCTCATATTCCCCAAATGTCTGTTGAAATTATTTCTTCTACCCCTTAAGTGGCTGGGATATAAACCTAATTCTGCCCTTGCGATCCTTGGTGGCGACTTTTGTTTGGCACACTCTTGGTAGCTTTGTATGAAAGCTTTTACTTTTGAGTACATTTTTGGAAAATAAAAATTTCCTTTCAGCCTCCCCATAGTTTTTGCTTCTCCCATGTGACAGCCAATTGTTGCGTGTGCCATCTGTACAATTTCTCCTTCTAGTGATTTTGGAATTAATGGAATAATTTTTAAGTCATTTTTTCTATATTCTTGCGATGGTCTATGATATCTTACCAAAAGATTTTTACTTTCGTCCGGATCAAAATTATCTAAGTCCTTTAAAAAATGTTTAAAGTGCTCTGGCAGTTTCGTTCCTTTTGATAAAAAGGATTTCATCGCTAAACGAAAATCATTTTTATCTTGAGGATTCGAAATATTTTCATTAGACAGTATTTCTAGCCCTGCTAGTTCATTCTGGATGGTTATTATCAAATTTACTTCCGTATCGGGATTTCGTGACAAATAGTCTGGTAAAACGTTTTCGCGGCCCTTTATATATATTGGGGTACATGAATATGCTTGTAGACGTAGTATCCACCGTGTCAGCCGGGCTGAAGTATTTTGCATCGTGTGTAGCCGAATTAATAATTTTTTGTCTGCGCGTAAATGAATTTTTTTCCAAGTAAAAATTGTCAGCCACAACCTGTACGAACCGCAACCGGCTAACCTCCCCTCCCAACTGTTGAATACTTACTTTTTGTCTTTAACACGGACCTGATGCTGCATAGAAATATTGTGTCTGCTCGTTGAACATTGATCATCACTAATATAGATCATCTACCTCAACCCTACGCTTCATTTTGCCAACAGAAGTATTGCGCTTAATTTGGTAGTTCAAGTGTTGGTGCCTGCAATAATTGTCATTTTCTTTCATTTAGCGTTGTTTTTCGTCCGCTGGACATTCGAATTTACCTGATTTTTTCAGAATGTTGGTGAAAGGTTGTGCTATTGTGGGATAATTTTTGATATATCTTCTGAAATAGCTTAACAAACCAAAAACTGATCTGCAGCATTTTTTATCCTTAGGAGGCTGTAAATTTTTTATGACTGTAAATTTTTCTGGATTTGGTGAAATAGTACCTTGGTTTATCAGGTGTCCAAATTCATTAGTCAACTAAAACAATTTGGACTAAATGATAAGCCAAAAGGCATACTCTCAATTGTGAATTTTGTTCTGTCATCTAAGATTATTATAGCCTTATGCTTTGTCTCTGCATCTAAAGCGATTTGCCAATATCCTGCTATTAAGTCAAAACTAGTGTAATATTTTGAACCTCCTAGCGAATCTAAAATTGTTTCAATTCTTGGTAATTTCATCACGTCTTTTACCGTGACGGCATTTAGTCCCCTAAAATCTATACATAATCCCCAGCTGTTATCTTTTTTCCTGACTATTACTAGTGGAAAACACCAGTCGCTAACACTTTCTTTAATTAGTCCTTGATCTTCTATTTACCTTATTTGGCTTTCTAGCCATGATTTTAAATGATAAGTTGTTTTATATGGTGATTTTTGATTGGATGGCCCTCTGTTAATATCTTGTGCATGATTAAGTGACTTAATCCGCAATCTACTTTGTGTCTTGCAAAAGTTCATTTGAAATCCCAAAGAATATTTTCCACTCGAGTTTTTACATTTTCCGTTAAATGTTTTAAATCAAATTGTTACAAAAAATCCGTTTTCGACATTCCATACTTTTCTTGTGGTTGTGGTTTTAATGAGGATAAATGTTCGTGGCTAGTGAAGTTTAAGCTTAATTCTGGACTTTTGAGAGATTTTATTTCCTAATTTGAAATTTTTTCCACTCATCCAAGCTATATCTGGTTCAATTTTACTTTATTATTACCTAGATTTGATGTTTTAAGCATTTTGTACTATTTTCTATTTTTATAACTAGATTTTCTATGAAAATTATAGGATATTCTTTTATGGTACATCCTCCTATCATAGCGTCCATGGTTTTGACCTTTCCTTTTTTTATGTTTAATGTTGCTAGAACTTGAGCTGTCGTTCTCCCTTCTATGGTGATTTTTCAGCTTATTTTTAAGTTATAATTCGAATCTTCACTTTTGTTATCTGTTGTTACGTAAATTTGCCTATTATTTTCATTTGTCTGGTTTATGGTTATTGTATCAGATATGGGTTCCCATACTATTCCATATTTTCTGATGGCATATACTCCTAGAATACAAGAAAATTGTAGCTGCTTGCATATTATTACTGTTACTATTATTTCTTTATCCCCTGTGCTAAATTTACATGGACATTCTCCCAAAATTGTCAGCATGTGCCCTGTCACTGATATCAGGGTATTTTTGTATCTGCTTACGTAATTTTTGACACTAGGAGGAAACCTCTTAAAAACTTTCTCTCGAATTAACGATTTAGATGCACCTGTATCTAGTAAACATGGTAAATTTTGAAAACACTCAATTTTAAAACAACGCAGAATTGGTAGACTATTATTATTTGCATTTATATCACAACATTCTAAACTATATAGGGGTCTTTGTTAACCGTTTGCCTCCTAGGCCTAAATTCAGGAATATTATTAGGTGTTTTCAAAGTATTATTTGTTCCCTGCCTTCCTAAATTTCTGCCCCTCTGCGTTCTGAACTGGTGGTTTGTCTTGTACGTCTGGCCTTCTTTGCGTATTCTATGCCAGCAATCTGCTGCATAGTGGTTTGGTTTGCAACAATAATAGCAATAAAATTTTCTCTTAAATTTTTTATTTGTTTCCTGGTTACTTCTAAATGTTTTTTATCTTTCTTTGTTGGTTCCCCAACTATCTGTCTTTGGTTGGGGAGGGTGCCCATATTTTCTATAGTTATTAGCTGCTAATCTCTTAGGTTCGTGGAATCTGTCAGCTATTTCCCTAGAAGGCAACCCTCGGCCCCCGTCGCGCCTTTTTGGTTCACGATTTGGTTCCTCAAAGCTCACCCTTTTCCGTCTCCTTTCATATTTTATATTTCCTTGGGCTCCTGTGTTATTTATTGGCATCTGATCAAACATTTTCATAGCCTCGTCAATTTTTACCTCTGTTTCGACTAGTATTATAGCCTGCTCTAAATTTTCAGGTTTCTGTGATAATATTAGTCTTAATAACTTGTTTGGTAACCCTTGGGTAAAAGTATGTAGTTGTACTTTCTGTACTGTCTCGTAATTTCCGCCTTTCCCTAATTATAAGCACACAGATCTACAAATTTTGTTTGCATATTCCCTGATACTAGCTCAGATATTGAATATGACTACCTCTTCTGTTCTTAGCCTCTCGGAGATGCTTGTCTCTATGAATCTTGTTTTAAAAGATTCAATTAGAGTACTGATGTCCTTGGGCTCTTTTTCCTTAATTGTCTTAAAATGTTTAAGGGCCCTTCCCTTTAATCTGGCTGCAACGCATTGCTCTTTCTCCTTATCCTCAAACGCTTCAGTCGGTTCGTCAAAAATTTTTAATTTTTCAATAACTCATCTACGTCTGAATTTCCCGCGTATTCAGGTATAATTTTTGCAAATTCAAGTACTGTAGATAGCAAAGTCATTTTTTCCTCTGGTAAAGCCATTTTATTTCAATCTACTATTTTTATCTAGCCCTCTCGACCCAGTTTTTCCAACGGCAACCGGTTATTGTGAAGTGTATTTTGTTGTATTTGGGTGGTTTAGTCGTGCATGACTTTATTATACATTTACAGGGGAGATAAACTCTGATCCCAATGTAATTAAACTTTGGCATCGTGCCTTAGGCTATGACCCAACTAATGAGGCGTACCGGCCGGAAATGTTCGATGGGCTAAAGCTAGATTGTAGAGAGGTTGTTTAATATACAAGACATTTATTTAATTAACATATAATAATTCCAGATATAGATATTCTACTAGGACTGGCTGTCCCAAGTAGACCACAACTCTCAGAAACTACAATAATATATAATAATATACTTAGACACTTACAATGATAAGACAAGATTCCAAGGTATTTCTAAAAACAACGGACCAGAGGTCAGTCCGGCATAAAGTTAGTATCAGTCTAAATCTGGCCCTGCCCATAAAATGTATCTTTTATACATTTTATCAACCACACCTTCCTTTAACGAACCGACGCAAATAGCTAGGAAGTGGTATTTCTCAATTTCCCGTTAATCAGAAACTTGGCAGGATATATTCCTTATCTTAATAAAAAGTGGCATTTCTAAACTTTCTATTTGCGTCTTATATATTTTTACTAAATTAATCATTAACTAAATTAGAAAGCTTTACCACAATTTGCTGAAACATCCAGATTGGCAATAGCAATGTCCCTCTCCAACGAGTTCTTGAACGAAAAACTAATCAAGATAATATTAATCACTGCAATATAAAGTACCTTCACTCTATCCCCGTAAACACTTCATATTTGGAACTCTGTTAGTTAATGCTATGAACTTAATAAGGTGATTCTCTAGCAATAGATGAAGGTTAAGCTGTGATTACATGCAAATTTCGACCTATCATCACTGCCTAATATGAAAAATAGAAGAGTTCTGTTTGTCTTCAGAAAATCTTCAGCAAGTGCCATTGTTGATAAATTAAAATATCAGCAAAATGGAAAGGGGTTAAAAAGGGTGCGTGGTAATCATTCACTCATCAGTTTCTACCAAGATAGGAAGCTAAGGAAATCAAAAATAACTTTGAGGACTAAAACAAAGAAGACCAATAAGTAGACGAAGAAGAAGAAAAATATTGCTGAATCAATGTCGGGGAAAAAAATAAACTGAAAAGCCCATCTGCTGTGAAATACAAAAAGAAGATGGATTTCTTCTCTTAAGATGACCTATCTCCCCCGCAAGGAAAAACATCCATCGATAAGCTTCTCATTGAATCTATTCAATGCTGAAAATGATGATGTCAGTGTCAAGCACAGCTACTATGAACCATTTAATCCTCAACAACACCTCTTTGAAAATGTACACTTTCCTATATTTTCCAATGAAGACTATCTCTTCAATTTATCATCAACATTTATTAGTTTAGATATTGCGGCGAAGAAAAAGTGAGACAATACAACTCCCACTTCTGCTGATGGCCAGTCCAATGAAAGCTGTATCCTACACAACTTATTCAAACACATTAATTTATTCATTTATGGAACATTGGTGAGCACTAGCACTAATTTATCATCTTATGCAAGCAACATACAATTTATGATAATTCAACTAAAGGCGTATAAGGGTTTGAGAGGACAGGCATTGACCTATGAGTATAGATCTGGTTTTGATACTGACGGTAAGTTAACAGCTGCAGTGACCCAGGAGTATCATCTAGTTGGAAAATTAAATCATGAGATATTCAATATGTCCCAATAGTTACATTCCAACGTTAAGATTGACATTAAGTTACGGTTAGCTCTATCGAATTATATTTTGAGAGAAATACATGCTGCTGAACCTGATACAAATGTCCTTATCATCTTGAAAACTTTTAAAGTTTAAAAACAATTGTCTAAAAACTCTGTCGTTATGGTTTTAGAAAAGCTATGGGTCAGTGGCAATAGTCTTACACTTCTTGTTTTCCGCACGATCACTAATCAATATAACATTACCACTGAATCTCACAGTTATATCAATTCATCATTTATCAATGGAGAAATCCCATCTAAACTCGCTTTGGCGTTAGTGAATAGTGCCAGTTGTTGTATCCTGGAATGAATCCCACCATGATTTTAATTTTTTTTTTTTGGTCTATCTAGTCTTTTGTTAAAATTTAATTGAGTTCCACTTTACACTCTATCATTTGATAAGAAATCCTCTAAAATTCTATATGAGTTGACCATGCAATCCCTAGATCATGACACTCAACAATTTGAAAATGGAATAACCGATTCAATGTCCTCAAAAAACCATGGTGTAATTTTTTCGGGTTTGTCTGGCACTCAGGATATGAGCATAGTGTGAACAGGGAATGTACGTTTAGAGTGCACCTTTGACAATGCTTTGACTGAGAGTATCACGCTAATATCATTGAGTCAATTTGAAACCTATTAAAAAATCACACCCGTCGGCAGTGTTCTACTAGACCTAGCACCTTGAACACAAACCAAATAATCAGCGTATTTAATATGGATTTATACATGTCCCAGTACAATGTCTATTGCATACCATCGGACTTTATTGAAAACATTCCATGTGTTAACAACACCCTAATCATTGTTAATAGCAGTCCATCGACTTTGAAGACAGGCCATTGGCTATGCATCTTTCAAAGAGTAAAGAATATCGAATTTTTTGATCCTCTTTGTCTATCATGTAAATTCTACACTCCACATATCAGAAACTTTACTGACAGCAGTAGGAAAACTATTCTTCGAATTTGGAGGAGAGTACAGTATTTAACAACAAAGACCTGATGCTTTCAATCACTTCTCTTCTTTCGATTCAGATATGTTGGCATACCTACAAACGGTTTCTCTGCATTTACTTTGACGCTCCTTGAATGAACGACTTTCTAGTGGAAAATATACTTTCAATTATGTTTAATATTGATTTTAGTGCCCCACAAATAAAATTTTCTAAAAATGTATGTAAAATTGTTTATTAAAAAAAATAATGGATACACATGATAAAAACGACTTTTCTACTCTTTAGATTTCTTCTTCTACTACGTATAGGTATTTGTCAACAACAACTAAAGTAGGTAGATCATCTGAATTCATTCTAAACTGATCCTGATTTGCTCCATTGTACGGGTCACATTTCCAATAGTATAATGTGACTAAACTCTTTAATCTCTATTTGAATAGTCAATGATAATATTTCCTTGCATTATTTAGAAATCCCATTTTTCAAATTGCTTATTTGTTACAATGTCTAATACAGTGTCCTCAAGTGGTAAATCACATTCCTTAACAGCCAAATAGAAATCAGTAGGCTTATAATCATAATAATCGTACCACTCGTTTTCTTTGCTAATATCCTCTAATATAATAATAAACAGTTCTCCCTCTGAAATTCTATTACTAGTATTAACTACAATGAACATCGCTACTTAGATTTTGATCAGCTTACTAAACTGAACAAATTACCACATACGGAATATCATGCGTATAAACACATTTTACCGTTTCAGAAAATAGGTGTTATCTAATAGACACGCCCGGTAAGCTATTAAACGTCTATAGCAGTCGACTATTGTCCATGGTAAGGCATTTACTGGTGAAACCATACACATATTTATCTTTCAGGATTGTAGGTGTCCGTTCAGTGTTAACACCTTATACAAGCTTACTGCTCACGTATTATAAAGAGTAATTCGAAGATCCATTTTTTCCAATATCATTTTCAAATAAAAATTAAACGAAATATTAACTTTCAAATTATAATAAGTGAATTGCGATGTCCCAATAGGCTCAATTTTAGGGGGCTTACCTGGCACTTCACGTACTGTATAATTGAAATCGAAAGCTAAAATATTGTGAGCAGCGCGATAGCGCTGCCTAAGTTAAGAGCGATGTGTGCCAAATATATTATTTTGCTTTTTAGACCAGGGCATTTCTTATAGAAAGAACTATCACAGGAACATCAAAAAGAGCTCATGGAGGTCAACCAGTTATAGTTCTTTTTTCTAATTATAGTGTTTTTTATAGTTCTTTTTTTAAGAGTCAAAGTGATCGGAAGGCACATATCCCCCCCCCCACACACAAACTGTGCATTTTCCCGAAACGCATCTGATAGAATTTTAAGATGGCCGATTTTTGTCTCAGAAACTACAAAATGGACTTCTAAAAGGGACACTGGGAATGTCAAACCATCAAAATTATGTCAAACTAGAATCTTATAGAAAAAACGGAAAGATATAAGAAAAAAATTTCATTAAAATAACATTGTCAATAGAAAACGACCAAATATCAATATAAAAAACTTGGTAAGTTAAATAATTTTTTATAATAGCATTAAAGATCTTAAATAGGCAAAAACTGGTCTGACAATAAGTCCAAGGCTCTTCCAAGTGTAATACAATCACAATCCACTACGAACAGATACATGTAACTTAAAATGAACAGAAATTAGAATAAATAGCAGAGTCCACCTTGAAACGAGTAAAAGTTAGCACCGATAGGGATAATAACCCCCATGCTCTTTCTATACTAGAAAACCATATACGTTTAAAATAAAGCAGAATGTGTTTACACTTTTTAACTTTTTTTTACTTAAACAATAAAAAAGACTTTTTTTTCACTTAGTTAAGTTTATCGTTTTTTATTTTAAGGACCAAATATTGCCATTGGTGTATTAAACAGACAATCCAGGGTCATTTTTTTTTCAGTAGAGTCTACTTTTTATTCTGTTATGGAGAAGACGTGGGGGTTGTTAGTACTAGTTTTTTAAATTTTCACTCAGTTTGATTATGAATAGTATATTCGTTATGATTTTTGGTCGTGTTTAGTTTCAACGATTTAATTAGTTTTTTATGGTTTGTTTTTGTAGTTTTGCAACTGGAACATTATTTTATATCATTTCTTACTGATTTTTAATTGTTGTAACTCTTTACTTTTCTGTAAAAACTTTTTTAATGGAAAAAGTTTTTTAAATGACTACACATGTGTGACACCGTCATTCAGCCAGGGGGAAGCTGGCGCCCCCTCGCCCCCCTAATGGGCACCCATGTAAATTGCTGCTAAAAGAACTTCATATTGAGGACTATTTGGCTGAGATATAGTGTCACAGAAAAAGAATCGTATTTAGCAACGCGCAAACAGCAAAAGGAAATAAAATCAAGAAACAGAATTAAAAGTTGTATATGTTTATTCAGAGAGTAATTCAAGTAGAAAAATTTCCTTCTGAAAAGTATGTATATTCTAATAAAAATACAAAAAAACAGCAATAATATTACACTTAGGGGGTAAAATTCTAGTTTTCCTTCTATACCCAGGTGACTAGGTATACATTGAAATTTAATAACACAGCCTAATCTTCCAAGGCTGCTAAGGTTTTCTTTAGTTTGATGTAAGTCTATGTCCAGTGTTTCAAAGTTAGGGTTTGTTAGGATGTTGAGAGCAGATTTGGAGTCAGAGAATACTACTATATGTTTATTGCTCTGTTTCAGTTTAATTAGCGTCTCTAAGCCCAAATTGATTGCAGCTACTTCAGCTGTTAGTATGCTGGTCCCTGCCTTATGTTTTTCCATAATGCATAGGCTGTGCTCTCTTAGAAAACACCCACTTCCACATCCATCTTCACTTAATGATCCATCAACATATAGTTGGTTATATCCATCATATTCTTATTTTAGGAGCTGTCCAAAATGTTGGATTGCAGTTTGGGATTCAATTTGTCCCTTTTTTGGGGGAGGAATTCTAGTTTAATTTCTGGGTTTATTGATATCCATGGTGATTCTTTTACTATTTTAGTTTTAGCATGTTCTTGTTTGATGGGGTATTGTGTCCTGGCCATAATTGCTGACATCAGTGGGTGTTTTTTTAGCTCTACTCAGCTAGCTCTGGCTTCTGGAAATAAGAAATGATGAGGGGGTGTTTCCAATTTTGTCAGGTATCTTATGGTTAAAAGTTTGTATCTATTTTCAATAGGTGGAAGCCCTCCTTCTTGTAGAAGGTTTTGAATCTTTGTTGTTTTTCTACATACTGTGGCAAGGCGAATTGCTGTATTTTGCACATATTCTAATTTATTGAAGAGCTGTTTTGAGTAAGTTCCATAGATAATCAGGCCATACTCAATTACTGGTCTGATGTATTGTGTGTAGAGTTTGAGGAGGGATCTATCCATACTGCCCTAGGTTGTACCACATAGTCTTTGAATAATTCTCATCTTTTTCATGCACGATTGTATGATATGGTCAATGTGAGGTTTGAAGGTAAGCCTGTAGTCCAGAATTATTCCAAGGTATTTAATTGCACTGGTAGTTGGGATTGTAGAATTTCCTAGGGTAACTGGTTGTAATTCTACTTTTAGTCTATTATGGAAATATATGATCACTGATTTGAGGACTGATATGGGTAGTTTCATGCTGGTAGAAAACTCTTGGAAATTATTATAAATAGTTTGGAGTGTACTTGCAACTTCAACAAATGTTTCCCCTGTTGCCCATGCTCCAGTGTCATCTGCAAAAATTCCATTTAGTGAGTAAATTTTTAATGCTGTCATATACAATATGAATAATAAGCGGCTGAGTACAGCTCTCTGTGGGAATTCCTTTTTAATAGGCCTTGAGGTTGATAGTTTCCCATTTACTTTAACTTTAAAAGTTCTTTTATCTAGAAAGCTATCAATCAGCTTTCTGATTGGTTGGGGGAAGCCTAATGCACAGAGTCTTTCTCCTAGTATTTCTTTTTGTGCATTCTCATATGCTCCTTCTAAGTCAATCAGTACAGCACCCAGTATTAATCCCTCATTCACAGTTTTGTGCATCTATAACAAGTTTCAAAATGATGTCTATAGTTGAATGGTAAGCTCTGAATCCAGCTTGATATTTTGGGAGGATTTTATTGGTCTCTGTATACCACTGGACACAGTTGTAAACCATTCTCTCAAGCAACTTACCAAGGGTTAGTAAACATACAATTGGTCTGTATGAATGTGGGTCATCTTTGGGTTTCCCTTGTTTGGCCACTGTTGTTATAATTGCTTGTTTCCATTGCTGGGGGAATACTCCTTGTGAGTAGCAGAGGTTAAACGTATGTATAAGAGCTTCTTGGGGCATTTGATATCCCAGAGATATGGATTTCATCTTCACATGGGCTTGCTTTTTGATTCACTTTATTAACTGCTTGCAGGAATTCATTTGTTTTAAAGGGCTGTGTTAGCTCATAAGCTGTATTTAATCTTTCATTGTGCCTTTGCTTATTTAACTCTTCTTTGTGGGCAAACTTCTGTTGGTAGATGTCAGCAAGTGCTTCAGCTTTTTTGCTATTATCTTCAAATTGGATACCAGATACAAGTAGGGGATGCTTAATGTTATTCTTCCTTTTTCCTGCTCCCATGATTCTGTCTAAGAATTGGTGTATTTTTGATTCAGGTGTGTATCTGTCAATCTTTTCCAAGTAGGAAACCCAAGTCAGGGATTTTGCCTTTCTTGTGTCTCTTCTGAGTCCTGCGCAGGCTTGTTTAAATCGGATGTATGTTTTGGGGTTTGGGTTTTTTCTAAAATTCTTTTCTGTATCTCTTTTTGCAGTAAATGAGGCTTGACACTAGTCATTCCACCATGGTTTTGATGTCTTCCTTGATGATTTGTTTATGTATTGTTTGTTGGTAGTTCTAGGTTTTGATGATATTGAAGCTTCTTTAAGATGATTAGTTAGTCTTTTGGTACAGAATTCTGTGTCTTGGCTTTCTTGAATTGGCATGTAATCAATATTTTTGAGAATTTCTTTCAATTTAGTCCAGTTTGCCCTGTTATTGTTAAATTTTGGTGGGTACTCTTATTCTTCATAAACAGTTCTACCAATTTCTACCAGTATGGCATAGTGGTCTGTTATTAGGTGAGGGAATGTACTTATTTTTGAGTATTTAGATAGTTTATTTGGCATTAGTTGCAGGTCAATGGTGGAGAAAAGGTTAGTTTTGCAGTTGTAATAGGTATTCATACCATGTGGTGTGGCTATTGACATTTCTGGGAATTCATTTAGTAGGTTTTCTAAAAATTGGCCTGCCTTGTTGGTTTTCTTTCCTCCCCAAGTAGGGCTAGGAAACTGTAAATTATCCAACCATAAATCTATTTCTTCTACAATGATATCATCTTTTTGCAGCGTTGCCAACTACCATGCTTTGAAGTGAATGAAGACTACTGCCCGGAAAGAATAATTTCGCTCAAAAACACTGAAGTTTAAAATATTTACGGCAGGTGCCCCTCCTCCTCTTCTGATCATTTCCAATTCATTTGGGAATTGATATAGCTCCTTTTATGGCCACTGAACCTTATCAACATTGCTTTTACTTGTCTTATGTATTTAAAATAGAGATTTAGGAGAATTCCCAAATAAGCTGAACTGCTAAATGATGATTTAAATTTTTAAAAATCAATGTTTTGTAGGTTAAAGGTAGTACTGTAATAGTAATTTACATGTATTATCTTATTTCAGACTTTTTATTCACCTACAGTCAGATTTGTTATTGACTAAACTGTAGTCAAGTCTTCTTCTATTTAGCATTTCCTCTTCTTCTATTTAACAGCAAACAGGCTTTTCAGTAGTACTATTTAACCCTTTTCCTTTTGCTTCGCTCTGTTGGCTACAGGGCTACTGGATTGATTGCCTCATATTTATTGGATATTTTCAGATATCTTTCAGTAGATCTTTTGACTCTTTTGACTCGAGTTCAATTATGAGATGGTAGATGTCGATTTCTATGCTCTGTGTGCAGGTATAGTTGGCTAGGCTCTTGGCTGATAGTGAGATTTTGTGGTGTTTGAAGTATTTTAACACTTTACAAAGCAAGGTATGTAGTACAGACGTCAGTAAGACCTAACTATAGCGAGTACAGCTTTGTTAAAAGTAAAGCAAGATCTTTTTTTGCTTGAATGAGCATATCATCAGGGATGTAGATTTTTGCCAATTTTGCAATGATTTTTGTTTTATGTAGTTGATGTATGTTCATGGCCTGAACTGCATTACAGTTTAGAATGAATAAGCATATATTTGGGGATTGCATGTTTGGTTGTGCATCCTGTTTGTCAGTTAACGGATTATTTCCTGCTAGTGTTTCTGGTGCGTTTCTTCTTGAGAGGGGGGGGGGCAGGCTGACCTCATCTCACCGGGGAAGGAGGCTTGTTGACTTGGTAATTCCTTCTGAGAGGGATGTGAGCGAGGAGGCTTAGAGGATGGTGTTTTATACGGGGTACTTGATGCATTCGGGGCGTTTGACTTGGGGGTTTTTGTTGGTTTTATTACGGGCTTTATGTGGTATTGTTGGGAAGCATTTGCTTACATTGCTGCAAACTGGTATGGAATGGCCTTCTCTGTTGTTATTTGGAGTATTGGTGCTCTTTTCTTATGTGCAGGGCAGAGTGATTTATTGGTAGATTCGAGTAGGCCTTTGCAATTGATGCATGTAGGCTGAGTGTTATTGCAAGTTGTCAACTCTTTAGGATAAAATGCTTTACAATTACTACACGCTAGGAGAATTTAATTACATTCGTTTGTTGTGTGTCCCAGTTTGAGACACTTCTGACACTGGATAGGCTTTGGTTTGTATTCCTTGTGTAGTTTGATTTGCCAAAATAGGAATAACTTTTCTGGGATATTAATTTTTCCTTCAGTGTAAATAAGAAGGATCTACTTGTTTTTAGGCCATTAGAGTTAGGTTTACCAAGTTGGGTAACATCTTCAACTGGGATTGTGTTGCCAGCCCTATCTGAGAGCCCTTCTTTTAACTCCTGAATGGGTATTTCTGGGGGAACATTATAAACTACTATTTTTGTTGGGGATTGTTTTGGCTTCCATTTATATGGATTAATTGGGGTATTCAGAAGGGATTTTAGATTAATTATTGTGTCTGCTGATTTCTGATCTTGGACAGCTATTAGCAGAGATCCATCACGGTGAATATTAAGAGAGAACATTGATTTTAGCAATTTGAAAATTGCAACTATTATTGCAGTAATATTTTTTATTTTAAAGGGGTTATTAGGAGAAATTTTAAGGTAAATTCCTAAGTTTTGGGGTGGGAGGATCTTGGGCGGGGAGAGGAGAAATGCTTTTGATTGGGGAGATTTTTTTCTTTTTTTAGAGTTTCTAGAAAGGATCTCTTGAAAACCATTATCATAATTTATATTGACATTAGCCCCTACACTGATCATTGTCCTATTTTCAGAATTTGAGCTATAACTAGAACTTTGAGATAGCGTGCTTGACCAGCCAGGATGGGTATCTTTCTCTATGACACTCACTGGAATTTGATTTGGGATCTGGGGGAACTTTTTTTTTGGAGGACTTCTAATCATTGCCTATTGGAAAAAGCTTTAAACACAAAATAAAACTAAAACAACAAGGGAAAATAGAAAGATATCAAACCGTCTGCACTATACTATGGAGAGGATAAACACCACAGTATAGCCCTGAGGATGAGTTGAGCAGAATTGGTTTGGTACAACTGCTGATTAGAAGCGTAAATAATCACAAGAAAATATATTTCGATTTTGAAATAATTCTTCTTCTATTTAACCGCAGGCAGGCTTTTCAGTACAACTATTTAGCCCTTTTCCTTTTGTTTCACTCTGTGGACTACAGAGCTACTGGCTTGATTGCCTCATACTTATTAGATATACTCAGATATCTTTCAGTAGATCTTTCGACTGAACTGTTCCTGCTTGCATTCTTCGGTTTCTTCTATAGTTAATTGTTAAGGACCTGAGCCAACAGAATTTAAGGAAACAAAAGTTTATTTTCCCTTCTGCCAACCTAGAATTAAACCTTGGCTGTGCAAGAGACTGTCTTTTTCAATAGAATTTACTTCTTCTCTCCCTTTCATCACCTGTTACCCCAGAATCTCCAGTTAAGTCATTTTCTTTGTGGCTTGTGAAGAATTCAAATAACAGGGTCCACTCGGATATGATGATCAAAAGTGTAACATAAGCAATTTTGGTTGACAAGGTGTTATGCATAATGCCAAGGGTAAACTCAGCACAAGGGATCAAAGGATGTAGCCAAATATGTCTTTTTTTGCATCGTTAGATTTGTAATACATAGTTTATATAATAAGATTATCGTAGGTAGTTATAGAATGGAGATTTTAATTTTTTTTCTTTTTGTTAATAAAAAAAAAGAGAAACGACGAGCATGTTATTGTTTTGGATTCGCTATAAACAATTTTGACCAAATAGTATTGTCT
>NW_028297438.1:249388-289495 GCF_049724085.1 Artemia sp. Qi Xiang Cuo
GCTAGCTTTAATCTTATTATAATTAGTTATAGTCTAAGAGAATATTTTTTTTATTAGTTACAAATGGTAAAAAGAAAAAAAGAAATTTTAAAGAAGCGCTATAAAGGTTTAAGCAAAACTTAGAATAACCTTTGAAAGCAAAAAGAGTGCTAGGTAAAGGAAACAAAAAGCGAAAAAAAAATGATAACCTAAAAAAACTTACCAGGAGGTAAAAGCCAAAGACAAAATCCATTAAAAATCAGCCAAAAATTGACCCCATTGTCACAAGAAAACCACAGTAGTTCAAGATAATAATTTTAACTCAAGCGATGTATTGGATCTGAGAAAACGAATTGGCACAGGAGATCCCTAGTTTAAAACATTGGGTTTCACCTGTACCAACCCAAACACTCAAACCCCAAGCCGTTGAATCCCAATAGAAACTAAACGTATCCACTTTTTATTTGAAAATAAAATATATAAACTTTCACAACAAAAAAACTCACAGTAATAAACATATTGAGCATAAATGCATTGTTTTAATTCTCCCAGGCTCAAGCTTATCACTAAACCACAGATACGGAGCACCGAATTCTAAGTTGTTTAGCCTTACAATGGAATTATTGCCTCTCTTTCTTTGGTAAATAAAATAGTATTTAAAGCTAGGATAAAATTGGCAACCAATATATCGTAAAAATTGCTTTTTAGGGAAGTAATGAGAACTAGCAAGTGCAAGGAAAAACTTAATTGAAAGTTTTCAAAAAAAAATTATTAACTGAAAAACTTCAATGCTTTTATAACACAAAAACTTTATAATAACAAATTTGAAGAATTTAAAACAAAAACAGGTTGAACAAATTAGACAACCCCCCCCCCCCCACCTCTTAAAAATAAGGAGATAATGAATTTGATCATAAAGGGCAATCAGCATAAAAACTTGTTAAGGTCATTGAAAAAGAACACGGAATATATAAATATAGGCTTTAAAAAAAAAAGATATATTTTACTGAAAAAGCAGAAAAGACTTTAAAAAAACCTTAGGCTCCACGGAAATATCGAATAAAAAAAAAAGAAGGGTTCAAATTGAAAATATAGCCAGACGAAACTAAAAGGAAAATAAACTGAATGAAGTCAGTTAAACTCTGTTATACGCACTTATTGAACTTGCCAAACGAACTAGTATGAAAATTGTACTAAATAAGTACAAATAAGTAGCATTAATACTACGGAGCCACCGTTACATTGGTAAACGCGGGCCGAGATTAATAGAAATATTGGACAAATGCTCAAAGTAGTCAAGAAAAGAAATTTGGCTCTCATATGTGGAAGCGTTTTCGGAAAAATGACTAGCATGACATAAATTGAAAGTAAGGCACATAATAGCCTTAAGAATTTGATTATTGTGTGCAGAATTATTTTGTGTGCAGGTTCATAATAGTCTTTTTAGCTGTAGCCAATGACAAGAGAATTTAGAAACGTTATAGAGCTACCAGAAGGCAGCCCTGGTAAGCAAACTTCCAGGGTACGGGCACAAGTCAATTGGTAGTGCCAAAACAGGTAAAAAGATGAATAGCTAAAATTTTTAGCTTATCAGATATAAGCTGTAAATAAAAGCCTTAAACCAAAAAGACATTAAAGCTGAAAAAAAGAGAGATTACAGACAAAAACGTTATAAAACTGTCTCAAGTACCCTGAAATTCGAAAAGAATTGAAAAGCTTAAAAGTCTGAATAGACAAACAGGCTTATAAAATAATGACAGTTAATAACACAAGTGGGTTCGAAATAGAACCAAAGTTTTAAAACAAAATGTATATAGCCGTATATGAGAAAAGTTATATAGTTGTAAAAACTGTAATTGAGAAAATATCTACTGTTATAAATACTAGTCTATACCATGTTTTGTTTTTAAAAATGCTTTAAGTTTTAACCAATAGTATAATAACATATCTAGTTTTGAGACTTAAATACTTGTGTAAGTTATTACACAATGCTTATATATATATACACTGTTTGAATTTACTTTAAATTTTAACTAGTGATGTAATGTTAGATGTAAATGTTTGACCTCGAGTCAAAGTATTAATAATTTTTTTTTATTGTAAAATAATCTGTTTAGTATTAAGTTGGAAAGAATAATCCAGCAAGGAACATAATGTTTCAATTTAAGCGGGATATTATTTTTGGAGTAATTAAAAAAGTGGAGAAAGCAATTAAAAGTAATTAACTTTCAAATGCATTGATCTATACGAAAATTGAGTTTTTCATTCTGCTATATATGTAAAAATGTATGCTTTATATGTATACTAATGTGGATATTTATTTTAGATACAGCATTAGCTATTTTTTTTGGAAATCAAATTTTTCGTAGCATCTTTTCGGATCCATTTTTCCTTCAATCATATTTTGAGTCATTTTGGGAAGTAACAAATTTTGAAGACACTTCAAATATATCCTGATACTATCATCTCTTACTCAATCAACTGAAATTTTGGAAACTATAGCAGTAATACAGACTTTACTACAAGTTCGTCAGAAAGTGAGATAAAAACAGAACTTAATTTAGGCCTAGAAAATGTGCTACATAGCCACATGGCTTCTGTATATAGAAATATGTGAAAAAAAAATATGTGAAAATTTAAAAGTCAATAATAGTATATGTAATTTAACCAAGTCATTTCTAAAACAAAAATATAAACGGTATATCAACCACATCACACAGAGAAATTAAACTATTAATGGGAATTAAATTTAAACTCAAAAAATTCACAAAACTTTTCTAATATAAATCTAATTTAAGCAAAACCAATAATATTATGTTTAAGCCGCTTGGGGTCAAGTAAAACAGAAGATGCATATGAAGAGGGTAAAAGAGTCTCTAGTCAGTCCTAGAGACAGAGAAAAAGAGAAACAAGGATGAATTTCAAATTGAAATCCTTCGACAGAAAAGAACATGGCCTATATTGGACCAGAAATATGACCCTAAGGAAACTCATTGAGGGTAGATGCACATAATGACCCAAAGATGACAGAATAATAGCTGTAAATAAAATAAAATTGTTTTAAAGGCGAAATATTGAAAATTTGAAATACTATTTTTTGAAGGGAGATTATTATGGGAAAACTTTCTAAATTCGCCAATTTTTGATTTAAGACAACTACATTTCGATTAAATATAGAGTTTGTGATTGCCACTTTTTTACTAGGGCAAGTAACATATCCTGCTAAATTCTGTTTAACTGGAAATTGAGTAATTACCACTTCCTAGCAATAACGTGGGAAGGTGTGGTTGATAAAAATGTATAAAAGATACATTTTATTAGAAGGGAAAATCTTATACTAAATTTTATGCCGGACTGACCTCTGGTCCGTTGTTTTAGAAATACTTTGGGACTCTGTCTTATCATTATAAGTGTCTAAGTATCTATTTATATATTATTACTGTTTTTTTGATACTTGTGGTCTACTTGGGACAGCCAGTCCCTGTAGACAGAATATATCCAGTTATATTATATGTTAAATGAATAAAAGTATTGTATTTTAGACAACCTCTCTATGATCTATTTTTAGCCTCTCGAACATACCCAGTTGGTACGCCTCATTAGTTCGGTCATAGCCTAAGGCACGCTACCAAAGTTTAATTACCTTAGGGCCAGATTTTATCTCCCCTATAAAGGGAGAATAAAGGCATCTACGACTACAACCCCCAAATACCACAAATAACGCCTCACAACAGAGCCTATCTTTGTAAGGTAAGTTTCTCAGAGTAGGACAGAACTTTGTTAATTGTCTTTGAACTTTTTTAAGAGCTTTGATGTCTTTGTGGTAAAAGGGACTGATACTGCAATGACCATATTCAAGGATTGGCTGTACTAAAGCTTTGTAGAGAAGGGAAAGGGTTTCATCATTTCCAAAAATGAAGTTGTGCCTTAAAACTCCTGCAAAACGATTTTCTTTCCTAATAATGCTGTTGTAGTGGGCCTGGAAGTTGAGGTTGCTGCCAATGACTACTACCAGGTTGTACTCCTCCTGGCATGATGTTATCAGTAAGTCTCCTAGTCTATACTCATAGTGGATAGTAGGTTTCTCTATCATTAGCTTATGACTTTTGTTAATATTGATTTCCATCAGCCAGTTGGACATCAAACTATTGAGCTTGTCAAGGTCCTCTTGCAGAGATTGTGCATTGACAACTGTTTTGGTTACTTTATACAGCTTGGTGTTGTCAGTGTACAGTAGAATCTCTGAGCTGATGCCTTCTACTAGATCATTGAGATACAGGTTAAATAAGAGAGGGCCAAGGACCAAGCCCTGGGGAACACCACAGATTACCTCTACTTCAAGTGAGCTCAAAACTCCACCTACTGATACTGTTTGAGACCTTCCAATAAGAAATTATTTAATCCAATCAACTATGGTTCCCAGACAAGGTTGTAGAGTTTGTATGAAAGGTGGTAGGCCTACTTTGTCAAAGACCTTTTCATGGTCTATGTAAATGACTTTGACTTGATCACCCTTAACTTGTCTCCTTAGGACCAGTACTGGTCCCAAATCTATAATAGTGCCTTTTTAAAGCTCTTTTGTTATTTATATAAAATATCTTTGGGGCCCCTTTAAGGGCTCAAGATACAACTAGCACCAGAAGCAATTCTTGAATGATGAAAGAGAATAAAAATGGCACCAAATGATATTTTCTTACTAGCTAAATTATATAGCCCACTAGAAATTTACAATATCTTACAGTGCTTTTATATTAAGCCTACTTGCATTGTGCCAAATGGCTCATTGTGCAGTTTTATCATCATATTTACATGATTCTGGAAAATTTGCTCCAATTTCGCCCCTTCCCCCAGGATTTCGACAAATTAACGCCACTGTGAAAACCCATCACTGTCAAGTTTATTTTTCTAACCTAACCCCTTTCCAATACAGCAAGAAGTAGCAAAACTACAATTTGACCCCCTAAGTGTGATATTAGGTATTTATTTAGCCTTGTGACACCTGATAAGGAGACATGTTAAGAAAACAATTCTTACTTTAAAATATGTATAATGATCCTAGTTCTTATATTATCCAACGGGAGAACCTTTATCATCAAGTCTTTCCTCTAAAAATCCTCAAAAGAGAAAAAGTTTCCAAATATCACCACGTTTTTAATTCAATGCTTAAGTCTTTCGAAATTGCCGCTGTAAACTGCTGCCAAATAAGATGTTTTATAAATAGCGTTTAGCACGTGTTTAGCACTTGTGTCAAAAAACGTGTTTAAAGAAAAAGTAGTGGTATATTGAAATTATAGAAATTGTGAATTCTGTTATAAATCATGCCATTAACAAAATGGCATATATTATTTTATTATTTATATTATTTCATTTCTTTTCAATTCCGTGCATTTCTTGTATTTTCGCCACTGCTCATTAAAAAAACAGTATTTTTGCCAGTGCTCATTAGAAAAAAAACTCATTAAAAAAAAACTCTGTGCATCTTTTGTAACCTAACCTTACCTGATAACTTCAATTCAAAATCAACGGATTTTTCGTATAATTTTTTTTATATTATTTCATTTCTTTTCAATGCCGTGCAGATTTTGTATTTTCGGCTTTTCGCCGAAAATACAACATTTTGATTTTCGCCACTGCTATTAATATTTTGTATTTACGCCACTGCTATTCAAATTCGCCACTGCTCTTTAAAAAAAAATAATAAAAAGACCAGCATGAACGCTATCTATAAAAGAACTTATAGGCTGCGATTTAAAGCGGCAGTTTAAAAAGACTTAAGCATTGAATTAAAAACGTGGTGATATTTGGAAACTTTTTCTCTTTTGAGGATTTTTAGAGGAAAGACTTGATGATGAAGGTTCTCCCGTTGGATAATATAAGAACTAGGATCATTATACATATTTTAAAGTAAGAATTGTTTTCTTAACATGTCTCCTTATCAGGTGTCACAAGGCTAAAAAAATACCCACTCTTAATAAATGTTTACAATTTTTAATTTTCTTGTTGATTTTATTTACTCTTGCTGTGCCAAATATGAGTCTTTTTCCCAGACATTTTTTTTCAGCCAAATAGTCGTCAATATTCAGTTCTTTTGGCAGCAATTTATATGTACACCCATAAGAGGGGGGGGTGCGGGGGCACCAGCTTCCCTTGACTGACGGACAGTGTCACATATTTTTATTAATTTAAAAAACTTTTTCCACCAAATAATTTTTAAAAGAAAGGTAAAGATTTAGATTAAGTAATAAATTAACATAAATAAATAAACGTGGTCTTTCAAGCGCAAAGCAACCACAATTCTATATGAACGATTAACTGAAACTCAAAACAACCAGAAATTATAATAAAGAGACTAGTTAAATTACAAAACGAGTAAGCATTGAAATTGCTAAATCTAATAAACCCCATCCATTCTCAAAACCAGAAAATAAATTAGGGTCTACTGAAAAAAAATAACCCTGGATTATCAGTTTAATATAACTATACAGATATTTATTGCTTAAAATAAAGAAGGGCAAAAAGAAATGAGTTAACCCATTTCTTTTCTTTTCTTATTTAAGTGAAAAAAAAAGTTAAAATGTTTAAACATATTGTTATTTCAGTGAAACGCAAATCGTTTTCTGGTCATGAATAAGCATGGGGTTTATCAGCTCTACTAATATTTTTGATCGTTTTGAGTTTGACTTGGCTTTTCATTCTAATTTCTGTTCATTTCCAGTTACATTTATTTATTGATAGTGGTTTGTGATAGTTTTACGCTTGAAGGATTATTTGACTTCATTTCTGCCCATTTTTTGCTTAATGAAGCTCTTTAATTCTCATTGAAAATCCTATTTTATGGAAAAAGTTTTTTAAATTAATATCTGTTCGTTATTTATTGACAATGTCATTTTCATGAAATTTTTGTCTTATATATTTTTAGGTTTCTGTTCTATAAGACTCTGGTATGACATGCCTAATATCCCTTAAGAAATAGTTGCTGGACCATTCTACCATGCTGCAGACAACAGTTGCCTCAGATTTTTGACGAGATGTTCATAGGAAATGAACTGGCATAAAAAACAGACTGATCGCCCTCCAATTTCTTTTTAGTCTTAGAAAGAACCCTAGAACTTTTAATTTTGAATCAAATTAGCTTCTTTAAATGTTTCAAATATATTTCTACCTATTACAGAGTGGTGCTTCCTATGATATTGCTTATATACCATTTTGAAAGCCTGCGTGTATACAGTTTTTTTGTTTAATTGGAACGTCCCCAAAACACTTCCTAAAAGTTTCACATTAATATTCTTGGTGTCATAAGTTACAGTAACTGTAGTTGTTGCACTAAAATCATACACATAGTGCCTTCTTATCCCCGGAAAGATCAAAATCCCCGGCAACTTACTCTTAGAGATCTAACTTCATGATATAAGTTGTTTTTGAGATATTGCTTTGCCACCTTTTTGAAAGTCCACATGCTCATAGTTTGTTTTGATGTAGTTCAACATCTTGCCTAAATATTTCTTATATATGTTTACTGAAAATAATGTTATATTCTCTTTGGATTATTGGCTGTAAAATGGCTTTCTCACAATTTCGATCGAATGTATTTGGGGAAAATATTTCTTAGAGGGGGGGGGGGCTATTTTATCTTTATCAAGCTTGACTCTTAAAATGGAACTATAACTAAGCATTTCAAATCAAACGAGCCTCATCTAAAGTTCACAAGACCACCTCTTCCTAAAAAACCTTATGCCTCTCTCACCACCCAAGGCATAACTGAACACCCTTACCTCCATACTCTAGAGGGTTGTGTCAACCCCAAAGACCATGTTATGAGATCTTTGGACTATTTTTTACAAATGACCATTTTAAAATTTCTATTGGATGTATTTAATGAAAATATGACGTGGGGTGGGGGCATGGCTTTCCTCCGATAAATTTGACTCTTAAAAATGACTCTTCAACTTCTGATTTCCAATGCAATGAGCCCGCTCAGAAGTATAAAGCCCGCTCAAATCCATAATTTCTGTACTTTTAAACTACGTCAAACAAAATAACTATCTCAAAATTTTAGCTGGAAGTGTTTGGGGAAATGATTGGCATAGGAGGAGGGATGATTACCCTCTAATCACTTTCGACTATTAAAGAGGGCACGAGCCCTCTTAACTACCAACCGACTGAGCCCTTTTTGAAGTTTCTATGACAACAAATGGCCATCTTAAAAATTCTATCAGATGTGTTTCGGGAAAATGCACAGTGCGTGTGTGTATGGAGGGGGGGGTATTTGCACGCCAATCACTTCGAAACTTAAAAAAGCACTATAACTAACACTATAACTTAAAAATGAACTATAACTGATTGCCCTCCATGAGCTCTTTTTAAAGTTCCTATGACATTTATTTCTATAAAGTCTAAAAAAGAGCTTCCCTGACAAGAAAAAAAATTAATATATTTGGATCACATCGCTCTTGACGTAGGCAGCGCTATCGCGCTACTTATAATATTTTGGATTTATATTTCAATTATATAGTACGTTAAGTGCCGGTTAGACCAGGTAGACCCCCCTCCTAAACTTGAGCCTATGGGAGCCCCTGGCAATTTACCGACGAGACTTTGGAAGTTAACAGAGTGTTTTCTTTATATTTGCAGAGGAAATTGAAACTAAGAGATTTTTGATTCACTCTTTATAATATGTGAGGAGTAAGCTTGTATAAGGTTTCAACCCTAGAAGGAAACCTACAAACCTGTAGCATGAATATGTGTTTAGTTTCAACGGTACATGGCTTACCACGGCTAGTAATCGATTGATACAGACGGTTCATGCCTTACCAGGCAGGTTTCTCAGGCAACACCTATTTTCTGGGCCAATCAGAGATGTTTCTATTAAGGGGACTCCACATACGGTAACTTGTTTAGTTTAGTAATTGAATTCAAATCTAAGGAGTGATATCCTTTGTAATTCATACTATTAAAAGAAATGAATTCAGAGAAAGAACAGTTTATTATTATATAAGAGGATATCAGCAAAAATATGAGGGGTAAGTTTACACTATTGGAGCTTGATGGTGGAGCAGGTAGCAGTAATGATACAATGGTGAGAGTACCAAACTTGGTAATGGAAATTACACAAGGATGTATACTGAGCCTTGAATGAGACAATATGTACACAAAATATGTGATATCATTGAGTACATTTAAATTTGAGGAGCATTCAGGCTTTGCAGCGAAACTGAACATTGTGCCTATAAATAGACTTCAAGTTGCGTTGGATACACTAGTGAAATATATCGAGGAAAATAAATTGAATCAGTGATTATTATTATTGTAATTATATTCAATAAAATTGTTTCTAAATCGGATATTTTTTCTATAGTAGGTTAGCGTATATTTTTAAAGTAGAAAAAAGATTCCTGGTTAGTCTGAAGTAGACCCCGAAGCCGCGCCGAAAAATCGGTGGCGCGCCGCCGAAAAAAATCGGTGGCGCGCCGCCGAGCTAGCATCAGCGCGCTGACGCCGCCGCTGATTCATGCCTTTCCAAAAACTAACCTGACAAGTATGTGTCCAATAAGAGAGTCATTCATACTCCTGCCATTTACCCGTGCCCCAGCCATTTAAACATTTGCCTCTCAATTACTTGGACTATCTGTCTTGGCTTTTCTCTGTCTCTTATTGGACACATACTTGTCAGGTAAGTTTTTGGAAATGCATGAATCAGCGGCGGCGTCAGCGCGCTGATGCTAGCTCGGCGGCGTCAGCGCCGCTGATGCCGCCGGCGTCACTAATACGCCGCCGTTTTTTTGTCCCTTTTTTTACTTATCGATACCGACCTCTGGGCTTCAACCGTCATACCGGCTAATCTGTCTCTTAAAGAAAAATACTGTCATCTTGGGCTCGCCATGTATATCGGCTCGTAGGAAGAAGTAGAAGAAATTTTTCTTGAAACAAAAATTCTACCTTCCACTTTAAAACTCTCTTCATTTCCTTTCTGATTTTTCGGATGAAAAGAGGTAGGTAAAAGAGCATTAGGCGATTCAGGATGTTATTATAGGCAGCGCAATCGCGCTGCCTAAGTAAAGAACAATGTTGGCACAATGTATTTTTTTCCATACCAGGGCAATTCGCATCGAGGAGTTGTCGTAGAAACTTCGAAAATGAATCATTCGATTGGAAATTGGAATAGCTAGTGCCGTTTTTAATAGTCGAAAGTGATCGGAAGGCAGATAACACCCCTTCTACGCCCACCATTTCCCCAAACACATCCAATAAAAATTTTAAGATAGCCATTTTGTTCAGAGTAACTGATTTCCAGCGAGAAAATATGTTTTTGAGGAGGTTACTCCACCACAACCCTTAGAGCAGGGGTTTTATGTTATGACCTGGGGGTATATAAGAACGATGTTGGCACAATATATTATTTATTATTTTGGTCTATCATATAAATTCTACACTCCACATATTAGCAACTTTATTCAGAGCAGTGGGAAAACTATTGTTCAAAATCAGAGGAGAGTACAGGATTTATCGACTAAGACATGTGGCTTTCATGCCCTACTCTTTTTCATGTTCATATGTCGTGGCTATACCTACAGTCAGTTTCCCAGCTTTGATGTTGATTTTCCTTGATTGAACGACTTTCTAGTGGAAAATATACTACCAGTGTTTTTGATTTTGATTTTAGTGCCCTACGAATAAAATATTCTAAAAATGCATGTTAAATTGTTTATTAATAAAGATAATGGATATACATGATCAAAACGACTTTTCTACTCCTTTAATTTCTTCTTTTACTATTTATAGGTGTTTGTTAAGAAAAAATGAAGTACGAAAATCATCACAATTATCTGTGTACCGATCTTAGTGTACTCCAATACCCGGGTCATATTTCATACACTGTAATGTAATTTAATTCATTTGCATATTTTTGAATAGTCAATGATACTATTTTCTTGCATTTTTTAGAATTCGAATGTTTCAATATGCTTATTTAAAGGAATTTCAAGCAATACAGTGTCCTCAAGTGGTAAAGCACATTCCCTAACAGCCAAATAAAAATCAGAAGGCTTATAATCATAGTAGCCATTGTCTTCACCACGATGACGTAGAAACCAAATTCTTTTGTTGTTGCAACAGTCAAACCTTAAATCAGGCTCCTCCTCCTAAAACAATCTAAAGCCACGAGGATACTAATCTCTTAGCAATAAACTAAAATCACGTTTAGGGTTCTTACCGATCAAACCAGGATATGTGTTCTCCCACTGATTACATTTATCATAGTGGCAATTAGAGCATAGGTGTCCTTTAGGATGAGACTCCCACACCTCTTCAAGGTAGAAATTACAACCTGTAATTTGTACCGCATATCCTCTATACAATTTACACGGGTCGTATAATCTGCTCTTTTCGTCGTTCTCAATAATCATGTTACAATTCTCACATGATTACCAGCTGCCCAGTGGTATGCATGCATAGTGGACACTCACAAAATTTGATATTCTTCACTGTTTGAAAGATACATAGTCAATGACCTATCTTTAAAGTCGATGGACTGCTATAAACAATGATTAGGGTTTTGTTAACCGATGGAATTTGTTCAATGAAATCCAATGGTTTGCAATAGAACTTGTATTGGAACATGTATAAATACGCTGATTAAATACGCTGATTATTTTATGTTCATGGTGCTAGGTCTACTAAAACACTACCGTCGCTGATGATTTGACAAAAAGCTTCAAATTGACTCAATGATCTTAGCGTTACAATCTGATTCAAAGCATTGGGAAATATGACCTCTAAGCGTATATTCCCTGTTTGCATTAAGCTCATATCTTGAGTGCCAGACAAGTTCGAAAAAATTAAACCATGGTTTTTTGAGAAAATTGAATCGATCATTCCATTTTCAAATAGTTTAATCATGATCTAAGGATTGCATGGTCAACTCATAGAGAGTTCTATTTGATTTTTTATCAAGTGATAGAGTGCACAGTAGAAATAGATTAACATTCCACACAAGACTAGATAGACGAAAAAAAATTAAATCGAGGGGGGATGTAGTCCAGAATCTAACATAACTGAAACTCTTGACAAACGCATAAGTGAGTTTTAATGGGAATTCTCCATTGATAAATGATAAATCAGTATAACTAAGAAAGTCAGTGGTAATGTGACGTTGATTGGTGATCGCACAGGGGACAAGAAATTTAATGTTGTTACCATTGGTTCTTAGTTTTTCTACTGCCAGTACAACAGACTTCATAATCCGTTGTTTCCGAAGATGAAGAATAACTGAGGTGATAATGGTATTTGCATCAGGTGCTGCAGCAAGTGTTTTTCTCAAAATGAAATTCGATGGAGTTATGTGTAACTTTGTGTCAATCTTTAGATTGGGAGGCCATTGGGACCATTGGGATATATTGAATATCTCAGGATTTAATTAACCAACTAGATGATACTCCTAGATCGCTGCAGCTCTTAACTCACCGTCAGTATCAAAACCCGATCTATACTCAAAGCCTAATGCCTCTCCTCTCAAATGTTTATACGCTTTTGGTGTCATCATTATAAATTGATAATTTATGATGATATTGCTAGTGCTCACCAATGTTCCATTAATGAATACATTAATGTATTTGAATAAGTTATTTAGGGTACAGTTTTCATTGGACAGGCCATCAGCAGCAGTGGGAGTTGTATTGTCTGACTTTTTCTTCACCGCACCATTTAAATCAATACATGTTGATGATAAATCAATGAGATAGTCTTCATTGAAAAATATATGAAAGTGTAAATTTTACGAGAAGGGTTTTTGAGGATGAAGTTTATCGTAGTAGCCGTAATTGACCCTGACGTCATCAATTTCACCATTCAAAAGATCCGATGAGAATCTGATCAATGGATGTGATTATTCTCGGGGAATTTAGGTCATATTAAGAGACGAAATCCATCTTTGCTCTAGCAATCTTTTTCTTATTAGTCTTCTTCTTCTTATTGTTCTTATGTGTTTTATTAACCATATTCACGGTTGATTTACTTAGTTTCCTGCCTGGGGAGATACTGATGAGTGACTGATGAGCACGCACCCTTTTTAACCCCTTCCCATTTTGCTGATTTTTAAATGCTCGCCAACGGCTCTTTCTGAAGATCTAACATTTTCTTTAACACTCTCATTGATATTTTTACCCAGCCCTCAGCCCTGTGGTTTTGAGGCAGCAAAATTTGATGCAGCAGGTACCAGATATTTTCTGGTAAGGGGTAGTGCAGAACGAAATAGCCAAGCAAACCAGCTATCAAGACCGTAGCCAGACATTTTAGTAAGCCCCTTGTAATAGTAAAACCCACTACCTATTTGACGAGGACTCAGAGCAGCAACATAGCAGTCGATATCAGCACAGACAAATGGAATTCTTCTATTGTTCTTCTTAGGCAGTGACGATGGGTGAAAAATGACATGTAATCACAGCTAAATCTTTTGTTATTGCTAGAGGATCACCTAGTTCAGTTCTTAGTGTTAACTGACAGAGTTCCAAATATGAAGTATTTGCAGGGATATAGTGAAGGTGCATTATGTTGTAATGATGAATATGATCTTGGTTGGTTTTTTGTTCAAGAACTCGTAAGAGAGGGACATTGCTGTTGCCAACTCTGGATGTTTCAACAACCAAGACATGGAGAAATATACAAGTGTCTAAGGCGAAGGTTTGTGAATAATCAGCAGAAATAAATATAGTATTTCCAGCAATTTTATCACGGGTGATATTAAGTTTAAAGCCAAGAACATCTTTTAGATTATAGTTAAGAATAACCTTTTCATAGGCAATGTGTAAACTAATATATATACTACCCTCTTCATTTGAATAGTTAAAATGAAAGGCTCCTTTTTTACAAGCAGAAACGCTTTTACTGATAGAACGACATAAATCATTCATACAAGTGAGTTCCTCGTATGGTAATTCAACATATAGATCTTTTGAATATTATGTTGTTCGCTAAAGGATGGTGTCAAATATTGTGTTCTAATTTCTACAATATATTTTCAATATTTACTCAGTATATCATAGGTGTTTCTTAGAATAAAATCGACAAGAGCCACTTCGTACACACCGTCGAAATTAATGACGTGGGAGAGCTTCGTCCATAAATCACTTATTTTAATTATCTCAGTGTAGAGAAAATTGGAACCACTAGAAACAAATATTACAAACAAATAATTGGGCATTGTAATTGTCACTACCACCAATTCAAGAATCAACATTAGAGCTTTATACTGGCCCCACAACAAATAACTGTGTCTTGCCCCTGCGAGTCCAAGTCTTTAATATCATTTCTATTTGATAAATGTAACTAGTGTTTCCAACTTTTTGTTGTTGATAGTCATAGAAACCGCCAAGAATCTCTTCAAATTTGATGTCTCGTAGACGATAAGTTATAGGTTTGGTGTCTAGCATTTTTGCCACTTTAAACAGTTTAGTGGACCACACGTAATTACCCTTTTAAAAAAATTAGTTGTTTTATTAATTTGAACATTATCATAAACATTGAATTTTTTCTTCACAATAATTTCATTTGAATTTTGTTTAAGAAATGTATCCGTTGAAAGAAAACTTCCGTTGGGGTTGAGTTGGACAATGATCGACGGGGTCGTTGATTAAAAATCAACAAAATTTTATCTAAACCATGAATAAAAGCAGGTGTATTTTTTAATGTACAATATCTTGAAATTAAAAGTCGAATAGTTCTTTTCAATCGTTCGGCCAATTCAGCCTTTATAGGACTGTGATAGAACATTGTATTATATTTCATTAGTACTTTTTCGACATGTGGATTAACAAATTCACTACCGCAATCTCTTTGAATTTTTTTTAATGAATCTTGTTCGAGAATACTTTCTATAGCAACTTCAACACCTCTCTTTGTGCGCAATGGAATGGCATATGCAGAGCGACTAAAAACACTGATTGCAAGTAGATTGTCCTTGTACGGTGTGTTGTGACGCCGTTGAATCTCATCTAGGGTTAAGATATCTGCTTGCATCATGTGCAGCGGAGAAAAGGCTTTAGTTTTTCGATAAGTATTAGCAGGAATCCTAGGACTTCTATGCAGAGTAGATATTGCTTAATTTTTAAGATATTATTGTATAATTTTAGAGAGACGAATAGTGACTTTGCAAATCGCGGCTGCTTTCCTTAAAGGTCAAGATTTAATAATATTTTAATAAGTGCTTTTCAGAATTTCAAACATTTTTACTTTAAACACGTAGTGTAACATCCACTATTCTTTTGTATACTAGCGGGGGTTGGTGGTTGTGACGTTGAGCTGATATCAAAACGTCTTCACTATTGTCTGGCTATCAGCGGTGTGCTACTCCTCAATCTCAAATCAATGTTTCCACTAGGTATGCTATTTTTTTCCAAGATCGATTTAAAATCCTCTTCTTCTTCTTCTTCCAGTTTTAATGAATGTTGGAGACGAGGAAAGAGTATGATCATTCAATTCATTATAATTTGCCTAGTGCTAACAAGGCTTTCGTCGACGTTTAGTATATTTATAATGTTGTATATATGAGCGTCAAATTATAAAAATAGTATTCTATTTTTAACAAAATCATAGATTAAATAAAGTACATTATATCTCCTCCCTTGGATTATATTCCTTTACCATTTCTATTAACTTGAATATGATCCTGACCTCTCTCTATGAGGTATGTTATGAGTCGTGTAAGTTTCTCACGATATGAGTCTGGCATTAGATTTACAATGCTCTGACATTACTAAATACACTTCCTTCTTCTTTAATTGTGTTACACCAGCATCAGAAATATCCTGTGAATATACTTCTTTTTTATATTCAATGAACTTTACATTGACTGATCTAGCACGATAAGGCTTAAGTTTGTCCACTCGGTGAAGTACATCTTGAAGTAAAAGTAGTTTTTTTGTCAATATTCTCATAGTCAAAGAATTTATTCAGATTGTTTTCAAAGTGTTGCACGGGTGAAAGAGTGAGTACTATTGCCATCAATTTATAGAGTTTCTAAACTAAAGAACACTGCGCACACGTCCAGAAATTACTGGAAGTAACAGTCTTAAAAAGCCACCACCCGCGTTACGTAGATATTTCCGTTTAAAGTTGTTCCTTTCTGTTTACAGTCCAATCCACTTACAATAGACCGATGTTACTTTGCCTGTTACTTAACTACTTCTAGGACTTGAACATTGCCCCCGGTTAAATTTAAACAAAGTTCAGATATTAGATTAATGAAATCGTTGTCAATGCCATGTTGAGTATGGCTTTTCTAAATGGGTGTTTGGAAGTGCTCAGAACGGACAATAAATGTTTATTTTCATGTAGTTTCTTCAGTGTCATGATGACAACTAATAGTATTTTTTACTGTTCAAGGAAAGATATACTTTGATTTCATTGTCAAAAACATCTGTGGTGAAACATAAATCCTCGGGTATATTTTGGTTAAGATAAAATAGGATATAGCCGAAGGCTTTATTAGTTTCATGATGGTATCCTGATAGTATACAGGTTGGGGCGCTGGGGTATTTTTCTTTAGTGAGAGTTATTAGCGAGCTGTAATCACAAATAGCTCTTTAGATGATAAAGTAGGTACAGTTCAAAACAAGTGTTCGCAAAAACTTGATCTAATGAAAGGTATTGTGGCTAGCCATAGTAGCGAAAATCTATTCATTGTATGAATGAAAAGTAGACAATTGGAGCGTTTCCTGGGAACAGTTGTCCTTTGATAAATATCAATTTTCAATAATCAGTGGAAAGTTTGATTCAATAAATTTGTAAAAATCAAGTCCCTGTATGAGTTTTATCTACACTGATGTAGATATGACTTCTCTTTTATCGTTTGACTCCTGCCGAATACTACAGTATTGGTAGATTTTTGGGCTTTTCCTTAAACATTGTATCACAATTTTTAATTGTTTTAGATACGAGTGTCGTTTTGCGTGACATTAATGGACCACGCAGAAACGACCTGAGTGGTGTTTAAATTGATACATATTGTAGTTCCCTTCAAAAGCTCACCTACAACTAACTCTAAGTTATAGATGTCTAATGACTAAATAATTTCACTATTAGTACTATGCCGTTAAATAATAATAATATGAAGAACAAAATCAATAAAGAGTAATATTTTATTTTATTGTTGACATAAGAGAATCTCTTTAAAAATAACGCAATTAGAAAAAAGCACTATAAACAAAAAATAAATACAATGTTCGTTTTTGTATTTATTTATTTACAAGAAAAACATAAACAACATTTATTAGAAATAGGCACTAGGAAAAAAGCACTTTATAATTAATAAATATACCTCTCTTATAATAAAAAATTACAACATTTATTCAAAATAAACACTAGGAAAAGTACTTTTTATTAAACAATACACTTAAAATATTATCAATTTTTATTTACAAAAAATATATTTTTAATTTGAAATGATGTTCCCCCAGCGCCCCGGGGAAGGCTGCTGTGACAGCCAACAGCCGAGACGGTCCCCGCAGGGGCCGTAGAGCGCGGTGGGCCCCCGATACAAGGCCAGGCACATTAAAATATTAAATATATATTTATAATGTATATAGAAATATATCTGCCGTGCAGGTATTGGCAATTTATTAGTTTTAATCAAAAAGAAATTACAACGAACACCCACCATCCCCCATCCAGTCACCCTGTACCTGGAAAGACTTTAAGTTAAGTTTTCGACTCAGAGTTTCTTTATATACTCTATACAATAAAGTAGGTCCGAGATTAGATAGTGACCGTGTGGTGGTACCTTCACACCCACCTCAACTGAATAAGAATTTTCTTATATTGTGGAAATGGCGTTTTTCTCAGCTCTAACTGTGTAGTTTTTAAAGTGTAATGAGTGAATCGCCATGGCCTTCCCTCTTGGGACTAAACTACGTTCCACGCACTTTCTATAAACACTCATATTGAAATTACTTTTTTACTAAGTGTGTGGGCACCCCTTAAAAACTTGTCTGATATCCTTATTGTGTGTTTCCATACAGTATAACTTCGGCCCAGGAAACACAACACTGGATATCAGATCAATTCCCGTTTCAGATTTTAGCATTAACAATTGATTTAGGGCCTGATGTTTCACTAGCTCTGGATAGAGAGATTAGTTCCAGTTTATGTAGTCCCTCTGCTTGCTAATTTACTCTCCTTTTTAAAAATCATTCAACAAATTTTCAGTTTTAAATATTAGCAGTACTGAATCATTGTCACAATATTACGCATGAACTTGTCACTTAATTACACAGTGTACCTTGCATACATTATAATAAAATGACAAAATGAGTTTTTTTATATTTCCGTTATTGTAATCCCGCCTGCAATATTTTTATTTAAAATAATGTTTCTTTTCTTGCGATGTAGGAGCACCAAGTTAGAGTCTATGACTGTGTATGATGTGAAGTTTGGACCCGCAATGTTTCAAGCACAATCTTTGGGATTGGTTACAATGTCACAGCGGCTTCTCTTTTGTACGGTTTCGCACATTTTACCGAAGGCTGAGTTCAAAATGAGTATATATAATTCCTTCTTAACCTTCATTTTAGCTTGCGAATTTTTACTGAAAAAGATGTCAGTAAATGTTTTCGAGTAGGGTTTTTGATAAAATTGGAGAGTTCTATTGGAGGAGAATCTTTTTGACTATGAAGCCATTGAACACCATCCATAACAATAACAAGCGATGAATTCTGTTCCGGGTTAAGGTCAGCAATAAGTTTTCGCTTTGAAGGTACCCAGTACATGCTCCCATCCTCTACTAGGTAAATTGTGGGGACTCAGAGTCCCTACCCCGCTGTCTATTTATGCACGGTCAAACAAAGTCTTTTACCGAGTCATGGATTTTCATGGGTATTTCCCCGTCAATTTAAAAAAAACATCCCTTCGTCCCATCCCCATTAGCTGCCAATTGATCCAACTTTTTCTTAGAAGCATCTTTTTGCAGTGGTCTGAAGGTGGCAACTAAAAAAGCATACTTGAAATACTGTAGTCTCGCATCGAAATAGATTCGTTGTATTCCTCAACAGCCCTATAAATCAGAATAATATTTTAGTTCAATAGCCCTCCCTTATTGACAGTATAATTGTCCATTTTAGTTACGATGCTGCTAATCCAATCTAGAAAAACCTCCTCATAATTTTCCAAATACGTGCGAATGGCTAACATTTCTGCATTCAATTATTTTGAATAGAGTTCGCCAATATTCTCATTTAAAAAATATAGATTTAGTGCTATTGATGCTTTTAGATTGTCCCTCCCTCTGCACACCCCCGTCTGTTTTTAAAGAAGGGTTCGAATCTTGTTAACATAAGAATGTGTGATAGCATTTGGGTCTGTTACTATACCCCCTGACATTAAAGAATGAAAGGGGTCAATGAAATTGGCGGTGTATACAATAGCATAATGGAAGGCAGAGTTAGATAAGAAAAAATATGGTTTTATTAATGCTGGTGAGGGTAATGTTTTAGTACCCTCGTCATCCTAAACAGTGGGGGGGGGGTGGCATAGAATCTTCAATAACACCACCACCAGTCTGTTCAACTGTATTAGTGGGGCGTGGGGTGAAATCAGCTAATTCACTGAGAATTCCTTCCACAGTGTTTGGGGATAGTTGATCTATCCAGCCTGCATTGTCTTGTGATGGAATTTGATTATAATTAGTAGCATTAGAACCCAGTTTCGATACACTTTTCGGCCTGTCCCCCAAATATTCATATATAAACATATTTGTCCATTATGGGTCTTCAGTCATATCTATTTCAAGATCTTCGATGCAAAGTATATCCCCAAAACCTTCTCTTAAAACCCCTCTTTTCCATTCTAAGTCACTATCAACTTAAGAAATGTCTCTAAAGTCCGGTAGTGGTATTAGGATTGATGAAGGATCATTAAAAATGGAGTTAACAACTAAACTTTCAAACGGGATAAATCTATTTATCTAGACAGTGAAAAAACAGGTACAAAAGTCAAGATAGTTTAGTCACATATACAGCGACCATTTTCTATAGAAATAGATCCATTTGATAGTTTTTTTGTTCATCTTAGAAAGGCAGTGTGGTCTAAGAAAACATTAACTAATTTAAAAGTGTTATCTTGAAAAGAGGTTTTTGAGTTGATGTTAATGGAGACGATATTTCCCCGACGTTAATCTAAAAAAAAGGATTTATTTTTCATGTAAAATATGCACTATTTTATAAAGTGCAAAAAAAACAGTGACAAATTTTTGCTTCACCTCGTCAAAACATACGTTTCTCCACTATTATATTAACTAAATACTTGTCCACTTAAATCCTATAAAGTACCTACAGACAACTTAACCAATTTTATATTTCGCCTTTTACGATATTAATTTCACAGAAAATAATTGAGCAGAAAAAATTATGGTACTTATTTAGTAGTTGGTAAGCAAAGTGGAAGTGAAGTTTGGGTAATACCAATTGAATAAAACAAAGTATGATAATAAATATCGGTCACGGGGTTAGCAATACCGCACTAAGAACTGATAACCGGTTTTTCGTATGGCATTTCTATGCACTAATAGTCACATGTTTACCGGCTACTAAATAAGTACCAAAAGTTAAAACACTATCTGATTAAGGTTTTTTTGTTTTTTGCCCCATTTCCGGTCTTTTTTCTTCAACAGTTACCCGATGAGTAATATACACACGCACAAATACCCCTTCTTGTCTCGTAATTGGAGAACTATAGCAATGAAAATAGTTTTTAACCATTCTTGAACAAAAATGGCTATTTTATAACTCGGATTAATTCATGGACACATAAATATCCAGCATATTGGGAATGTAATGTTAAAAATAAGCGGGTAACATAACATCAGTAGATCACCGCTACGGGGCTCCGTCTCTGATTGGTTAAGGCACGAAGAGATGGTCAACCCTTCGCTAAGCCCGGGGTGTAAGATAATCGCTTCTTCGCGAGTTAAAAGTTAAACGAAAATCAACTTGATTAAAAGGGAATTTGCAATGCAAAATTATCACTGCGTTGTAAACTTGAATAAAACAAATGTGAGGTTAAAATAGATTTTAATTTATCTAAATTGGTAATAAATATTTGTTTTTTCCATACTCACCGCCTCTTTCCTACCCATCGACAATTGCACAAAACTATCTCATAAATGCACTTACGTTAGAAGTTGCAGATAACTAATCAGAAAAGACCTGTCTCTCCGTTAATGGGGCGTAGACGATTACAGGTCCCTTACCCTGTTAAATGATCTGATTTGACCTCTATCAGTGGCTTCAATTCTGGGATTGAGCTCCGGTCATTTGTGATTTGGATATTAAGCATGAGCGTCCTTGAGTAAAAATTAATTGTAAGTTTTTTCGTCATGTAAGTTCATTGTGTAACATATAATCTTATATACTTAATTTTCAATCGTCTTAAACACATAGAAAAAAGAACATCGCTCCTAGTTGGAGCTTAAACTATATATATTTTAATTACTATGTACAAAAACTAATAGATTTTGACTGTTAAATCTGTTTGATAATAATTCAGGTTATGAATTGGGGACACCGTTCCCCCTCCCTAAAACGCAAGCCCAACATATTAACGACAATGTATATATTTAAAGGAGACGCATTGATCAATTTTAGTCTTAAAATGAGATATTTCTGCAATTTACTTAGAAACGATTTAAGGCTAAATACCCTATATCTGAACGGGTGTCATAAAAGATGTGAATTTTCGCTAGATAATTGCATTAGTTTGATGAAACCCAGATGACAAACAATCTTAGTCCTACATACTAGATATTCCTGCAAGTTTTAGCCAAAATATCCTTATATCTGACCACCTGTTACAAAAACATATGAATTTGCATTATTTAGTTGCAATAGTTCCCTGAAACCCAGAAGAAAGATAGTTAAACGGTAAGTACGAAAAAGATCCGTTTTTTTTATTAATACAAGAATAAAAATATCCACTCACCATAGTCCTTTTGAAGTTTCCCATTTAAAAACGAATAAATTTAGCAAATAGCTCGTATATCTATCTGTTTAAGCTTTTTTTTAAACTGGTATAGAAAAACTAATTCTGCCTTAATTTATACAAAAAATCACGATTATATGACCTCCGGGCCAAAACTAGTATTTTCACAAAGAGATCATCTTTGAAAACGTAATGTGAAGATCTCTAGTTTTGCCTATTAAACCTACAAAAACAGGTCTCTCAACTCTTGTACCGTCAGTATCAATAGATGACTGCCAGTAGTAAGGCATATTATGCAATCACTCGTCGGAACTTATGCAAGGTTATATGGAGTACCGTTAGTAGAAACATCTCTGATTGGCTCAGAAAATAGGTGTGGCCTCAGAAACCTGTCTGGTACTGCATGTACCGTCTGTATAAGTAGATGACTGCCTGTGGTAAGCCATATACAGTTGAAACTGCACGCATATTCATGCTTCGGGCTTGTAGGTTTCGTTGTAGCGTTGACACCTTATACAAGCTTACTAATTATGTGCAGAGAAGAGTGGGAGTAGACAGAAAGAGTCGTATGGTACCAGCCAGACTTTGTCTGTAACTGTTAAAGAAAGTGATCAAAGTACTTGCATTTCCCGCAAGTTGCTTTAACTGTTATTATTTCATTGCTTTTCAATTTCTATGCTTTCCAAAAAAATATTATGGGTTGATATTAAAAACCTTTATTGATAACAATATTGTTAGACTATGGTCGATATAAAAATTTAAGACCTAAAAAAAGTTATTGAATTGGCACCATAAACATCGAGACCTGTCTTTTTAACAGGTCTCTAAACCCTTTAATTTATATTGAGATGTCTCTTATTTCAGCCAGAGTGAAAAACTTTAAAAGGTCCTTGGAGGGTTGCGTCTCCGTCACACTCTGCTGGGATCTCCAAAGGAAAATAGTTTAAGGAAAATTCTCCCGCAATAAATCGCTCCTCGCGAAAAATGTCCCTTACTAAAGAAAAGTCTATCGTAGAAAAGCACCTTCATCCCTCCTCTTGCAGAGAAGATTCCCGATCTAATAATAAGTATTGAAACTTTTATTTTAAGTATTTGAATAATTTCACCCGGAAAATTTCCCCTCCGCAGGTGGATAATTCTTCCCAAGGATATTCCAACCCCCACCCGATATTTTGACTTCCTTGGGGGATCCAGTCTATAAATAGCGTTCTTATATCAAAAGATATATGAAAGACATTACTTTTTCATTCTAGGTCAAAAAAGCTCTTGGTGTTTTTTCTTAACTCTATTTATCTTTAACTGTATAGGACTTAACCTACACGAGGTTGGCATTAAATTAATATATGTGCCCACCATCAGATTCCCTTCAGAGGAATTGTTTTTCAAGATTGGTTAGTTAATCAAACAGCTAATAGTAAGGAACTTTAAGAAAAGAAAGAATTGGCGCAGTAGTAACCAAAACTAAAAAAATCAGATTTTTGTAAGAATAGATACATAAGAAGAATTGGATTTTCATTTTCATCCCATATGTATAAAGTTCATTAAGTTTAATGTCACTCATCGAAAGCAAAGAGCATGAGAAAATTTGCCTGATTTTCAAAACAACCTAAAGCCCTCTCTAACATTGAGAAATTTGAATGAAGGTCATATCAGATTCAAAATATCAGAAAAAAATACGAATGCGTGTTCATTTATACTTTCGGGACAGATTATTTTGAATGAGTAATTTTTAAAGATCGGGAGAGGGCTCATTTGATCGAAAATCAAAAGTTGTTTTTACCCACAAATTGATTGGTGGGCAACTATACCTTTCCCAGGTTTTTTTTCTCTAAATTTGTCAAAATAAAATTTTGCGATAGGCATTTGATTCAAGACAGCCTAAAGGCCCAGAAACTATGCCTTTTAGGAAGACATTACCCTTATAGTTCTTGGGGAAAGGGCTACAAGTTACTTAATTTGCCCGTTTTTCACATATAGTATTTGTTATTGGGAAATATATGGATTATTTTGGGAAGGGGGATTTTCGCTGGAGAGTTTTTCAGGTTAGATTTTACGTGAGGGGGGAAGGGGAAGAATTTCATGACATAATTTGAAAATACTTCTTGAATTTAAAATAAAAAAAAACAAGTTTCTTATACCGAGTTAATAAACAAACTACATACTTCAAACGACCGAAATGTAGTAGTTAGAGCTGGGCTTAGTATAACTTTATAAACCTATGCTATAGCAGATACTTTTTTAATTTTTGTACTATTTATTGATTAGAAACATTTCTAAAACCCGGGCCGGTGAATTTAATTTTTATATATCTTTAATGACCCGAAAGACCTTAGCAAAAAAAGCGAAGGCAGAGGAAGCTTCCCTCACAAATAGAATATTTTCTGTTTGTTTTAAAGTTGCTCCTTACTTTTTGTTCAAAAAGAAATATATGCAAATAAAAACTCTTTAGCCATAATTTGCACTATTTATTAAGCAAACCCAAGGTAAAACTAAGCAGATTGTTGATACAGACTATCAATTTTTGATATACCGAGTGTCAAATTTAAAAAGTGAAAATATCGGCACACATAATTATTGAATAATTTATTTATCGCCCAGCAATAGACAATTGATTTTATTAGCACCAACAACAATATAAACAGATTTGCTCGGAGGCTGTATTGCCTCAATGTATTTAAACTAGTAATATATAAAATTTCTACAAAATCCATTAGCAACAACATAGCCAAGAGACACAAAAAGAGAGATAGAGAGATTGTAAAAAAATTACGCAGTTATTGCGCGTTTGGATGATGTTTGTTAATTAATTTTTTCAAAGTTGAGGTGCTTTTACAGTTAAGGTAGTCTTTACTTTTTGTTCTTGTGTTGCTATAAGAAGACGTAGATAGAAATAAAATCACTTTTCAATACCTTTTTCTTCTTTTTCTTTTTTTGTTTGCCATAAAAATTTAGTTTCTAGCCGAAGAAAGGATTGGGACAGTTGCTCTTTATAGATTCTATTAGCCTGTTAGAACCAATTAAACTTGATATGAATTATATTTTTAATAACGTTATAAAACACATGAAAATTGAGAGCTGGTTAAAGCTGGATCTATGGAACTGGTTAAGGAACCGGAAATTTTGCCATCTTCCATCACCGAAGCAAATTACGAAATAATTCTTAATTAATTTAAAGACGCCGTAGCCCCCAGCCGGGCCCAATCCGGGGATCACCGTACCACCTTTACACTTCAACAGAGAGGGTGGGGGGTGTACCAAAGAGATAAAAATTAAATATAACCAGTTCTTTCCCTAAGTCCTCAATAGGACATTATTGTTCAAGTAATAAAGAAGAAAAGTTACAATTTAGCAAAGACGTTACTCAGCTAAATTAAAAAATATTGCAGTATGCATAAGCAAATAATGCTCTCGCACCAAATAAACTAAGCAGTTTATTCAGCTTTTAATAAGACTGTTAGTAATGCGTTACTGCAGAAGACAATAGTGCACTGTAAACATGCTTTTGGGCTGGTGATGGTGAGTTTAAAAAGCTTTGCTTTTTTGCCAGCTTTACCGTTTATATTAAAGTGCATATCCACCTTCCACTTCCTTCCACTCCCGCACCCATCATAGGAGACTACATCTTGCAGATAAATAACGCCCCATTCCAACAGCCCCATGCATAGCGTCATTCAATTGTATGTGATTTGAAAATTACGTCTTACAAATCAAAACACCCTTTAGTTTACCATTGTTGAAACCTTATACATGAAAAATGCAACTCACATAAAACAAAAGACATGAAACAAAAAGAAAAATCACTTTTTTTTACATGGGCAGCTGTGATATTTTATCTTATTTTTTTCGTCACTATTGAAGTACTGGAACTTCTCAGAGACCTTTTCAAGGACTCGTAAAAGATAAATCTGATGTCTTGTCTTTTTATTTTTTATATACCTAGACTCGAAATCGTCGTCTTAAAGTGCAACATGGTGCACTAAAAGCACAATTTTGGTAACACTTTTAGAATGGAAAGGCTGTACAATAGGCATGAATGTAATAGAGTTAATTAGGGGCTCATTTATAAGCTAATTTTTACATTTAATTGCGTTTTATAAATTTGAATTTATGAGGCAATCATAGAGTGACGCACGGCACCGAAAAAGTGCATTTTGGGTTATTTTTACCTTTTAAAAATAAAAATAACAAAAACGGGTGTTGTCCAACTAAAAAACTTGGTGGAAAGATTTCCCTCACCCGTGCGAAAATCCTCCTCTATGGAGAATCCCCCTGGAAATGTTCCTTATATTTGAAAAAGTAATTTTAATTTACAAAATTCGAAAAAAATGAGTGAATTAGTAACTTACTCGTTGAGCACTGTTTGACTAAGAATATCCAGAAAATTTGAACAATTCTTGTCAGCATTCTGGTAGAAACCTTCAACTAATTAAAATTTACCAGGGATGCCAATCGAATGGAAAAAATTACACCTAGTTTGAAAATTATCTTCCCCTTTGAATCTTAGTTAAAAACAAACGAAATCTAGAAAAATTATACAAGTTTTTTGTGTAAATCAGGGTAGGGCAGGTATACATCTAGGGTATACATCAGGGTAGGGCAGTAAAGGCCATATGGCTCCAATGTTTTATTATTATTATTTTTTTTCAAGAGGCACTTCATATGGAAGGAGTCGTCGTATAAACTTCAAAGGGGGCTCATTCGATTGGAAATCGAGAGTTCTAGAGCACATTTTAAGGGTCAAACGTGATTGGAAGGCAATTAACACCCTTTCTTCCTCCACCATTTCCCCAAACACATCCAATAAAGATTTTGAGATAGTCATTTTTTTCTACGTAGCTGATTTCCAAATAGAAATTATTTTTTTGAGGAGCATACTTCCCCCAGAGCCCTCAGGGCACACCTTGTAAGTTATGCCCTGGGGCCTAAAGTTTTCACAGAAGGCTTTGTTGTAGAAACTTCAAAAACGACTCATTCGATTGGAAATTCAAATGGCTAGTGTCCTTTTTAATATTCGAAACTGATTGGAGGGCAACTAACCCCCTCTCACACCCACCTTTTCCTCAATCCCATCCAATCAAAATTTTAAAATAGCCATTTTGTTCAACGTAGTTGAAAATACTGGAAATTAGGTCTTTGTGGATGACAACCCCCCACAGCCCTCAGGGCAAAGGTTGTCAGTTATGCCCTGGGGGCATAATTTTAAAAATATAGTTTGGTATCTTTCAATTATGTTGAAGAAAATAGCTATCTCGAAATTTTTATTGGATGTGTTTGGGGAATGTGGACGTGGGAGGGGGGTTAGTTGCCTGCCGTTCACTTCCGACTATTGAAAAGGGCGCTAGCCCTTTTATTTTCCAATCGAAGAAGCCTTTTTCAAAGCTTCTACGACAACTAACAGCCATCTCAAAATTTCAATCAGATGCATTTCGGGAAAATACGGGGGACAGGAGGGGGGTGTATCCACCCTCTCATCACTCTGAATCTAAAAATTGGCCCTAAAAATTCTCTTTAGCAATCCAATGAGCCTCCCTCCAAAGTTTATATGAACCCCCTTTCTCTGTAAACCTTATATACCCCAAGGGCATAACTTACTACCCTTACCCTGAGGGCTGTAGGGGGTTTGTCATCGTTTAATATATAATTTCCAAACCTTTCAATTATGTTGAACAAAATAACTATCTCAAAATTTTTTTTGGATGCATTTGGGGACAAGGTGATCGTGCGTGGTTGGTTACCTGTCATCCAAAAACTTTTGACTATTAAAAAGGGCAATAGTCCTTTCAATTTCCAATAGAATGAGCTTTTTCCAAAGCTTCTAATAACTTTGGTTATTACTTTTACCATCCAAAAACTTTTGACTATTAAAAAGGGCAATAGCCCTTTCAATTTCCAATAGAATGAGTTCTTTTCAAAGTTTTTAAGACAGCAAATAGCCATCTAAAAATTTCTATCAGATACATTTGGGGAAAATATGAGGTGTGAAGGGGGGTATCCACCCTCCAATTACTCTGAATCTTAAAAAGGTAGCTAAAACTTTCAATTACCAATTGAATGATCTCCCTCCGAATTTTGTACGATCACCCCTTTTATATAAACCTTATTTGCCCCAGGGAATAACTTAAACCCCTTGCCCTGAAGACTGTAGGGGAGTTGTCATCCTCAAAGACATAATTTACAGCCCTTTCAACTACGTTGAACAAAATAGCTATCTCAAAATTTGGATTAGATGGATTTGGTGGAAAGGTGGGCGTTTCATATTGCGTATTCAAAGATGGTCTCTTTTTTAAAATTCTAGTTTTGGCCCGGAGGTCATATAATCTTTTTTTCTGTATAAATTAAGGCTGAAACAGTTTTTATATATAAGTTTGAAAAAATAGTTTGAACAGATTGTTATATTTGCTAAATTTATTCGTTTTGAAATGGAAAAACTCCAAAAGGACTATGGTAAGTGGATATTTTTTATTCTTGTATTAACAAAAAAACGGATCTTTTTCCTATTTACTATTTAACTATCTTTCATCTGGGTTTCAGGGAGCTATTGCAATTAACTAATGCAAATTTATATGTTTTTGTAACAGGTGGTCAGATATAAGCATATTTTGGCTAAAACGCTTGCAGGAATATCTCATATTTAAGACTAAAATTGTTGGTCATCTGGGTTTCAGCGAACTAATCCAATTATCTAGCTTAAATTCACATGTTGTATGGCACCTATTCAGATGTAGGGTAACTACCCGTAAATGGTTTCTAAGTACATTGCAGAAGTATATCATTTTAATACTAACATTGATCAATGCGTCTTCTTTAAATATACACATTATTTTTAATGTGTTCGGATGTGCTTTGGTTTTGGAGAGGGGGAAAGGTGACCCCCATTTATATCCTGAATAAATATCAAACGGACCTAATAGTCAAATTGTGTTATTTAATTGTGCATCATATTTAAAATATAGATAGTTTAAGCTCCAACTAGAAGTGGTGTTCTTTTTCTATGCGTTTAAGATGCTTGAAATTTAAGCCTATAAGGTTATAAGTAATCTCAGGATCTTACCTAACGAAAAAACTGAAAATTAATTTTAATTCAAGGAAATTGATGCTGAATTTCAAGACCAGAAGTGGCCGAAGTTCGATCCCAGGACTGACGCTATCGATATAGCTCAAATCATATCTCTGAAAGTGGCTAAGGTAATTGTGATTGCATATCCCCCGTCAACTAATACACAGGTCATTTCTGATAAGTTATCTGCCATTTCTGACGTAAGCACATTTATCACATAGATTTGTGTAACTGCGGGGTGGCAGGAAAGAAGCGTTGAGGTTGCAAAAAACAAACACCTATTACCAGTCAGCATAAATGAAAATCCATAATAACCCCATATTTTTTTTATTCAAGTTTATAACGCACTAATATGTTTCCATTGCAAATTCCCTTTTAATCAAGATGATTTCCGTTTAAATTTTAATTCACCAGGAAGCGACGGAGCCTCATAGCAGTGATCTACTGATGGTACGTTACCCGCTTAATTTTAACATTACGTTCTCAATTTGCTGGATATATATCTTTACGTGGATTAATCCGATTTAAAAAAAAAGCCATTTTGTTCACGAATGCTTAAAAACTATTTTCACTGCTATAGTTCTCAAATTACGAGACAAGAAGGGGTTTTTGTGAGTATTTGTATTTACTCATGGGGTAACTGTTGAAGAAAAAAGAGCGGGAATGGGGCAAAAAACGAAAAAACTTAGTCAGATAGTGTTTTAACCTTTGCTACTTATTTAGTAGCCGGAAAACATGTGACTAGTAGTGCATAGAAATGCTATTCGATAAATTGGTTCTCTCCTCTTAGTTACGTATTGATAACTCCCTGAAAGATGTTTTTATCAAACATTCTTTTATTCCATTGGTATTACCCAAACTTCACTACTTATATGCTTACCAACTACTAAATAAGTACCATGCTTTTTTCGGCTCAATTATTTTCTGGGAAATTAATATCTTAAGAATGAAAAACACAAAATTGGTTATGTTGTCTGCAGGTACTTTATATGATTGAAGTAGGCAAGTTTTTAGTCAATATGATAGAGAAAAAAAGTATGTTTCTACGGGGTGGAGCAAAAAATTGGCATTGTTTTTTTTTACTTTATAAAATAGAACATATTTCACATGGAAAATAAATCTTTTTTTATAGATTAAAATCGGTGAATTACGCCTCTATTGACATCAACTCAATTACCTATTTTTGACATAACACCTTTACATTAGGTGTTATTTTCCCAGACCACACTGGAATTCTAAGACAAACAAATAAACTTTAAAATGTGTATAAAACGATTTATTTAGACAGTGAAAAAACTCGTACAAAAGTCCAGACATTTCGGTCTTATTTACAATAATACAATTCTACAGAAGACAGTCGCACTATATGTGACCGAAATATCTGGACTTTTTTACCTGTTTTTGAACTGTAAAAAGAAACGAATTAATTCCCATTTCATAGTTTATTTGTTTAATTCAATAACCACTTATTCTCATTGAACCTTCAGCAATTCTAACACCACCAACGAATCTTAGAGATATTGCTTTAGTTGATAGTTACTTAGATTGGCAAAATTGGTTTAAACGAATGTTTTGGGGATATAGATAGCGTGGAGGATTAATTATAAAGGAATAATTGGAGGATAGACCCACAAGTGTATCTAAACTGGTTTCTCTTGCTAATAGGTATAATCAAATTCCATCAAAAGACAAAGTAGGCTGAATAGATCATCTATCCCAAAACACTCTGGAAGGACTCCTCAGTGAATTGGGTAAATTCACCCCTCGGCCCACTAATTAGGCCCACTCGGTCCACTAATTGAACAGACTGGTGGTGGTGCTATTGAAGATTCTATGCCACCCCCCACTATTGAGGTTGATAAAAGCAGTGACACATTTCCCCTACCAGCATTAATAGAACCAGATTTTTTCTTATATAACTCTGCCTTGTGTCTTACTAATGTGTACACCACAAATTTTGTCGACCCCTTTAAGTCTTTAATATCAGGGAGTATAGTAACAGACTTTATGGCTATTACAAATTCCTATCTTCATAAGATCTAAGCCCTTTTTGAATAACAGAGGGGGGTTTGTGGAGGGAGGGGCAGTTTAAAATTATCAATAGCACCAAAAATATATGTTTTATAAGAAAATGCGAGTGCACTCTATTCATAATACTAACATAAAGAGACGTTAACAATTTGCCTACATTTAGAAGATTATGAGGAGGTTTTTATAGATTGGGTTAGCAGCATCGTGACTGACCCATACAAGTATAATGAGGGGGGTCGCTGGTCAGTTGTTTTATTTATTTAGACTTTAAGCTCTAACATTTGTAGATTTAAAAACCATTTTAATTTAAAACGTAAAGATAGTGAAGGGAGGGCTATTGAATTTAAATATTATTCTAATTTAGATGGTTAGGGAAGAATACAACGAATAAGTTTCGATGTAAGGGTTCAGTGCTTCAAGTATTTATCTCTAATTGCCATCATTAGACTACTACAAAAAGATGCTTCTAAGAATAACTTGGATGAATTGGCAGCTAATAGGGATGGGCCAAAGTTTTTAAAAGTATATTATAATTGTTTAAGTGGGCAATATTCCGTAACATTAAAAGGGATAAATATTTTAGAGAGGATATTGAACATTTAAAGATTGGTGTTACGGTACTACAGTATGACAAAGAATTTGAAAAAGGTTAGAGTTCTGATAAAATGGATGTCATATTTCCAGTGAGGGCTCCGTTTATTGATTCATTAAAGTACTGGGTCTGGCTTCTCTACACGCCTACCTAAGAGCATTATTTAATAGGAAATTTTAATTTAATTACGGAAATTAAGGTTTTTGTGGGAGATTAAAAACTCAAGATTTCGTAGTAATTTAAAGTTAGAGCATCACGTGAAACACTGTAAATGTCACGGATACCAGGCTGTGGAAACAGCTAGCGGAGATAGGGCGATCTTACGTTTTAAGAAGTTTATAGAATACGCTCCTACAGAGCAATAGGATCTTTTTGGACTATGAAGCCAAACTCAGAGACGTATACGATTTGTCAAATCCGAATTGTGTTAAAATACATGAAGCCATAGGGGTGTCTTAAGCACACGTGCACATAGAATCCATTAATACCATGCACGTGTGTGATGTAGTTGAGTCGTTGGGGGGGGGTGTAGACTTCATGCGCACGGCATTGACCAGTTTATTTCAAACAGCGAATGGTGCAATTTTTTGCCTACGCTATACAAACTATCCTATGCTCCTATCACCAAATGACAGATTGGCCATTAAAAACTGTAAAATATGTTGGGTTTGCAAGGGAGAATTTGATGATGGTACTGGGAATGGGGGAAGGAGGAAAGTGATCGACCATGACCATTTATGGCAGGAAATTACATCTGGAGGGAGTAACTTTAGAGGGGTTGCACATCAATCGTGCAATCCAAACGTTAGACGGCAATATTTCGTACGTGTTTTTATATACAATTCCAATTACTACTGAAAGTTTATGTTGCCAGTGTTGGCCCGCATTGCCAAGGGGGGAGTTGTAAATAACCCATGGAATGATGGTTCTTTTTCTTATAATATCATACCCAAATCATCGGAGAAGCTACTGTTGCTAGAATTAATTTCAAAAACAGTTGATAAGGGTAACAAGTGCCTTAATAAAATCTTTTTCTTAGACTCATCCAGTTTCTTCCCTAAATCTTTAAGTCAATTGATTCAGGAACAGAAAAGTGACAATTTCGATAGTTTTCCTCTCCTTAAACAGCGTTTCCCCGATGATGAAATGTATGATTTATTAACTTGTACGGGCATATCGCCTATGGTTACTACAACTCTCTCTCTCGAGGCTAGATTAGGTATCATTACCACCTATCGAAGCATTTTACCATTCTCTTACGAAGAGTCAGTGTACCACTGGTGAATATAAATTTGCCAAGAGAGTTTGAGCAAAGGTAGGGTGTAAAAATTGATCGGATTATTGTGAACTGTCTTCGGACATTAATGTACTGAATCTTCTTGACATTGTGGCCTAAAATAAGGAAAGAATCTTTGGGGAATTTGTGTCGTATTTAGTTTAATATTTTTCCACTTTTAAAGTAGTTATTTAACATATTATCAAAATCAGCAACGAAGCAATAGATCTAACTACTTGAATGTATCAGTACCGTTTTGTATAGAGATCATTGAGGGATGGGTATGTTTTTAATGGGGGTCGTATCTTGTAAACTAATCTGACCGGACAGCACACCGATGAAAAGTCAGCTGTAGTTTTTTGGAAATAAATTCCCCTTATCTGTCGGCGATGTCTCACTTCTGTTTTCCATGTGGGAATAACACATGGCTTAAAGATTTTTTTACTTCAAATTTCCCAAACATTGATGCTATTGAGAAGAATGGGGTACAAGGATAATTTTTGAAATAGACGGTGAATACCCATGGAAATCCATGACTCGGTAAAAGACTGTTTTCCCGCGCATAAACAGACCGGTGGGTAGTGACACTTTGAGTCCCTGCAATTTATATTTAGTAGAGGAGGGGAGTACAAAGACAGTCAAAGACTGTCTTTGACCATACACAGAATATAAGAGGATATCTTCACAAATATGGATTTCAGTAGAAGCGAATTTTGGAAAATGTTCAGGAGTACTGTAGGAAAAAATCAAACTAGAAGCCTGTTTGAAAGGGCTACCCAAAAAACTACATAAAAAATTAATGATTTTATTGAGACTTACAATTTAGATGTACTACAGTGCTTTACTTCAATTGACAACAGTAGAGGCAGAGATGATAATGACCAAATCTCTACAATGACTGCATAATGATAATTATGACAAATGAAGGCCCAATAATGCTTCTGACGAACGAATGCCTTGAAAAATACTTTTCTTCACTATATCTAACTAGTCCTGATTCAGCGCCCTAAGTTCTATTTCACGATTGACCCAACTCTTGTGAAAGGCCCGCTACCCTGTAATTATTTTTGCAAACTTACTTCATTATGCTAACTGTCCATCCAATGATCTGTGTTAAATATTTTTGATGATTAAACATTCATACTGCTCTTATAACTTAAACTTCCTGTGAACTTTGTATCTAGTGATTTTTTTTATTATCAAATATCTTCGCGAAATCCAAAACCGTCTCCTGTGATTAGCGCCGAGGTTTGGCTGAAACTAAAATGCTGTTTTCTTTTTGCTGATTGAGAATTTATACTCTTGGAAACGGGATTTAAGCTTAATTAGGGGAAGTTTAATTTATGTAGGAATTTTCTTTAGAAGGAAAGAATTTTTTTGTATTTTAAATATATCACATATTACTCACGGTTCTGCCGGATGAATTTTTCTTGAACTAAGTTACAAGCTAACTTCCACCAGGGGGATTGTACGGTTACATCATCTGCGCCATTACAGCTTATCTCGTAGCATTAAAGGCTGCATTAACTGCAATGGGGGGGAATAGATAAATGGGAGACTACGCCACTCACTGAACGTGAGAAAATTAAATGCTTAAATATAGTACATTAGAAATTTTCCAACTATTAATCCCGGAGTGCGACCTCGCTTCCTCGCATTATCTCCCTGTCAATTACCTCTAATGTTATGTAGAAATCAGATTCATGGAAACTTTAACAACGGAGTACAGTTAAAGTTTTTCTTCACTCTGTAATGAGACCCAGGCATATATTAAGAACAAACACAAATAGAGAATTAATAGTTTTATTGAGACTTAAAATTTAGGTATACTACAGTGCTTCAATTCAATTGACAACAATAGGAGTAGAGATAATAATAACCAAATCTAGAGTAACCGCCAAGTAATAATTTTGACAAATAATTGCCCAATAATATTTTTTACAAACGATTGCCTTGAAAAACACTTTTCTTCATTATATCCAACTTGTACTGGTTCTGCACCCACAAGAGTTATTTCACGATTGACCCAACTCTTTTGAAGGGCCCACTACTTTGTAATTATGTTTGCAAACTAACTTAATTATGCCAACTGCCCATTCAATAATTTGTTTTAAATATTTTTGATAATTTGAAATTCAAACTGTTCTAGTAACTTAAATTTCTTGTGAACTGCGTATCTGGTGATTTTTTTATTACCAAATATCTTGACGAAATCCAAAACCGTCTCCCGTGATTAGCGTCAATGTTTTGCTGAAACTAAAATGCAGTTTTTCTTTTCGCTGATTGAGAATTAATACTCTTGCAAACAAGATTTAAGCTTGATTAGGGGAAGTTTAATTCATATTGCAACTGTCTTTAGAAGAAAAGAATTTTATTTTTTTGGATTTTAAATATATCTCATACTACTCACGGTAGACTAGCTCGCTAAAAACTATCAATAAAAAAATATGCCCCGGTGCCTCAGAATTTCTGCTATCAGCGTATAGTCAAGCAACGTATAAATCCTACGGCTACATCCTATTGGATCCTAATCAAAATACACCCGAGGATTTACGTGTCGCCACAGATATTTTTGACAATGAAATTACAGTATATCTCCCCATAATCAGTGAATATCATAATCAGTATATCTTCCCGTGAACAATAAAAAAGGCTATTAGTTGCTATCATGACACTGAAGAAGCTACATGAAAATAGATATTTATTTTCCGTTCTAAGCACTTCAAAACCCCCACTTAGGAAAGCCATACTCAAACATGGTAATGACAACGATTTCATCAATCTAATATCTGAACTTTTTTAAATTTAACCGAGGGCAATATTTAACTGCCAGAAGTAGTTAAGCAACAGGCAAAGTAACATTATTCCATTGTACGCGCATTGCCCTGTAAAAAGAAAGGAACAAATTTAAAAGGAAACGTCTTCTTCAAGCGGGCAGTAGCTTTTTCCAATTTTGCTGCTAAAAATGGCAGGACATGTGAACAGTTTTCTCTACATGACTAAACCCTATAAATTGACTAAAATAGAATTCGCTCTTTCCCCCATGGAAGAGTTTGAGGTCAATTTGACTAAATTCATGGTCAAGGAGAATATTGACGATGATAAAAGGCTACTTTTACTTCAAGATGCACTTCACCAAGTGGACAAGTATAAACCTTATCGTGCAAGACCAGTCAATATGAGTGTCATTGATCACAAAAAAGAATCATCTCCTCAGGATTCTTTTGCTACTGCGATAACAAATTTAGAGATGTATTAATTATATTAAATTGTGTTGGGAATTGGATATATTATGCAAAGCTCATATCGTTAAAAAATTGAACGGCTCAAAACATAGCTCAAGGAAAATGGTCGAGATCAAATTCAACTTGATAGAACTGGTAAACGAAATATAATTGCGACCAAGAGCTATAATATACTTGATTTAATCTGGTAAGGTTACAAATCGTAAAGGACTTATATTATTTGACACTCATCTATAAAACTTTATAAATGCACTAAACTTATCCAAAAGACTTATTAGCAATAGGAAAGGTATAAAAAAGTTAAATGGACGCACTTCTTCCTTGTCGTCAGCAATGATTAAAACAGGAAGAAAAAAAATATTTTAAGTTAAAACTGGAAAACTAGCACACCTAGCGGAAAAATTGATTTGAAAATGAGGAGGAGCCTACTGCTGATAGCCAGACAATAGAGAAGAAGCATGAATATAAACTCAAAGTCATCATCACAACAATCTGCTAGTACAAAAAAGAGTATCGGACGTTAAACTATGTGTTTACAATAAAAATGTTTGAAGTACTAAAAAGTGTTTTTGAATATATTGGTGAGAATGGAAGTTTAAGTTTCCATATCACTCTTTGCAAAGTCACTGGTGTTCTAACTGAAAGTTACCTACAGTATCTTCAAAATTAATCATTTTAAAATCTGCATAGAAGTAATAGGCTTCTTACCAATCCTTATCAAAAAACTGACGCCTTTTTCTCACTGCACGCAATACAAACAGGACTCTTAACCCTAGATGAGATTCAACGGCACTAAAATACACTGTGCAAGCACATTTTGCTTACACTCAGTGTTATTAGTCAATAAGCATATGTTATTTCATTGTGATCAAAGAGAGGTGTTGAAGTTGCTCAGACTATAGAAAGTACTCTCGAAAAAGATTCACATAAAATTTCAAACGGATCGGGGTAGTGGATTTGTTAATCCCCTTGTTAAAATAGTAATAATGAAATAGAATAAAATGCTCTATCATAGTCATAGTTTTATAAAGGCTGCACTGGCTGAAAGATTGATAAAAAAATTTCGACTTTTAATTTCAAGATATTGAACATTAAAAATTACACTTAATTTTATTATTGTTTTAGATAAAACTTTGTTGATTTATAGTTAACGACCTCATGGATCCTTTTCCAACTGAATTCCAACAGAAGTTTATTATTTTTATTATGATGCACTTGATACTTTTCTTAAACAATCTTTCAAAGAAGCGATTGTGAAGAAAAAATGAACAGTTGATGATACTTCTTAGAATAATAGAAACACTAATGTTTTTGAAAGGAATGATTATTTGTTGCCTACAAAACTTTTCAAAATGTCAAAATCATAGACAGCCAACCCATAACTTATTATCTGCAAGACACCAAAAATGAAGAATTTATTTTCGGTTTTTAAGATTATGAACAACAAAAAATTATAGAAACCATTGAAATCTATCAAATTACTTGTACTCGCAGGGGCAAGACACAATTACGTCTTCTGTGGCTAGGATACAACTATGGTTTTGATTCTTAAATCGGCGTCTAAGACATTAACAATGCTTGATGATTTTTACTCAACATTTTTTTTCCAGCGTCTCCCATCCTCCTTACAATGATTTTGAATCAGGCAAGTGATTTTTGAATAAAACCCTCCCCAACAAACAAATTCAATGATTCCTATAAACTGGCTCTTTTCGGCTGTATTTTCAAAAATTCCTATGATATCATGAGAAAAGATTACAAACCTAATATAAAAGCAAGACCCAATGATTGGCAATCAGCCATAAACGAACAACATAGAATTCAAAAATCAATTGGTTTTATTATCCATATGTTGAATTACCATATAAGGAACTCCTTTGTGTGAATGATCTAAGTCATTCTATAATTAAAAGAGTTTCCACTCGTAAAAAAGGAGCCTTTCATTTCAACTATTCAAAGGAAGAGGGACGATATGCATTAGTTCACCCATTGCCAAAGAAAAGGTTATTGTCAATGATAATTTACAAGATTTTTTTGGATTTTTACTTAATAACATCAATGGAAAAAGTGTCAGAAACATTAAAGTTATTTTTGCTGATTATTCACAAGGCTTCGCCACAGACACTTGTATATTTCTCCAGGCCTCATTTGTTGAAACATCCAGATTGGCAATAGTAATGTCATGAAGTGTATTTTATGGTATTTAAGTGGTATTGAGTGGTATATGGTATTGAGTGATGTCTTTTTATCTAGACTTCTATCAATTTAATTAACAGTGTAATTTATCCCTTTGGTAATCTTGTGCCTATGGCACCTCAACTCTTGGACAGTGTCTGATTTTGGACTTCCATTTTGTATTTTTAAAAAAGCAATTTTTTCTACATTTTGACCTAAGAAATTTTACCCTAACAGCCTTGCACATTCAAATAGCCATATTCAGTCACATTTCTCATATCATATACATGTTGTTTTTCATTTATTTATAAACGCACAGAACACAAGTAAAAAAAAAAAAAAATGGTTTGTAACACTGGTATCATAATAGTGGAATATTCAGTCACTTTCACTGTAAATAAGACCATCTTCATAGGATCTGCTGGCAAATCTAGCTCCTCTCCTTTGGATTCTGATTCTCTATGAGGATTCTGATGAGGAATAGAAAAATGAACGAAATGGGACCAGTTTCCATTTCGAAATTTTGGCCCCATTTTGGCCCCATTTCCGAAATGGGGCCAATCAATCAAAAAGCTTCTATTTATCCTGAATTTAAATTAGAATTCATCCCTTGATTATGTGTCTTGCTACACACCTAACTCATTTCAGCTTTTTATCCTCATTCAACTCTAGTCTACACAAACTAAAATATTCGCCTTTACTCAGACATGTAGTTAATTTCTTTCTTTTTTTTTTGTCCTAACCAGAATATTCACCTGATATATGTACTTTCACTTCTCTGGAATATCTGTCTGGCTCGTGTTGCTCCGACCAACTTTTGCCGAAACAAACTATCCTTATAAATATATTATTTGTTGTAGAGAGGTTGTCTAAAATACAATACTTTTATTTAATTAACATATAATCATTCCAGATATAGATACTCTACTGGGACTGGCTGTCCCAAGTAGAGCACAAGTCTCAGAAACTACAATAATATATAATAAGATACTTAGACACTTACAATAATATGACAAGATTCCAAGGTATTTCTAAAAACAACGGACCAGAGGTCAGTCCGGCATAAAGTTAGTATCAGTCTAAATTTGCCCCTTCCCATAAAATTTATATTTTATACATTTTATCAACCACACCTTCCTTTAACCAACCGACGCAAATAGCCAGGAGGTGGTATTTCTCAATTTCCCGTTAAGCAGAAACTTGGCAGGATATATTCGTTATCTTAATAAAAAGTGGTATATCTAAACTTCGTATTTGCGTCCTATATATTTTTACTAAATTAATAATTAACTAAATTAGAAAGCTTTACCACAATGCTACCCATTTAAAGAAGAATTGTCCCAATTCTCAATATTTTACTTTTAAAACAACTTAATTTTGTTTACAGCTATTATGCTGCCATCTTTGGGTCATTATGTGCATCTACCCTTAATGGGTTTCCTTAGGGTCATGTTTCTGGTCCAATATAGGACATGTTCTTTTTTTTGTCGAAGGATTTCAATTTGAAATTCATCCTTGTTTCTCTTTTTCTCTGCCTCTAGGACTGAAAAATACTCTTTTTACCCTTCTTCATATGCATTTTCTGTTTTAGCGGCTTCATATGCATCTTCTTGACCCAAAGCGGCTTAAACATAATATTAGTGGTGTTGCTTAAATTAGATTTCAAGTTACATTAGAAAAGTTTATGAATTATTTTAGTTTAAATTTAATTCCCATTAATAATTTAATATATTTGTGATATGGTTGATATACCGTTTATTTTTCGTTTTAGAAATACCTTGGATAAATTATA
>NW_028297438.1:289995-332993 GCF_049724085.1 Artemia sp. Qi Xiang Cuo
CGAAGGCCGGCCGGCCGCTGGCGGGACCCCCCCCCCCCTGGGCGGCCGCGGGAAGGGACCCCCCCCACCCCCCGGGAGCCGATGCATTGAAAATAGTAAAGATTAGAAAAAAATAGCATTTTGAGTTTCAAAGGCGGTGATTATTAATTGACTAGAAATTACATAAAATATTCGCTTATGTGATATCGAAGCGATAGCAACAGAGAAAATAGCAAAGATTAGAAAAAAAAAGGAGCGGTTTCTTTGCAAAAAAAAATTACATTAGATATCTCCGAGGGGGGGGGGTTTGGGGGAGAGAAAACAATGTTTGGGGGGGGGGGGCGAGGGGTTAATATTTTAATATCTCGCTGACATAAGTTTATATTGGGTTGAAAAATAGTGAAATGAAAAAACATTGGAAGAAATAGATATATATATATTTATATAATATAGGTAGGAAAAAAATGCTCACATTTCCAAATCCTGGCTGCACTTGGGTGCCGGATGGTCTAGGTAGTGCGTGTTGGAGGGCGGGCGGGGCGGCAGCGCTTTGTTCTTGCGCAGCTGGGCCAGCAATGTCTTGGGCTTGGGGAGTTGGAGCAGCGTGGCTCACCATCATGTGAGCAGTCATCCACTCTCTTTTTAGCTTTCTACATGACTGCATAGGGGCTGGCACGGATGGGGTTGCTTCACCCTCTCTCGCTTTCTTAGTGGGTGGCGGCGCCATACATTCTTCATAATTTGCCTTAAAGAGAGAAAAAAGTTAATATTGAAATAATTTGCCCCTTTTTACAGAAAGAAAGTTAGTACCCCCATCCACATAATTTTGTCTAGAAAGCATTTATCACTAAGAAGCCCCCTCCCCCTAAACCCAAAGGCAAAGCAAAAAGTGAAATTTTGCGAGAAATATAGTTGGCTCAGAAATCAAACGTTTTTATTGCACAACTTGTGAAAAATAAATCTTGACAAACAGTAGTCTGTAGTCTTAGGATAGAAATCAATGTTTATATTTTTACCATTTAAATATTCCAGTCTATAGGCTTTAAATAAGATAAAAAGATTGTTAACACATAGCTTATAGGCCTAAAATTTGCGATCATAGGTAAAAATGCTATTCAATTTACGCATAATAAAGCAATGTATCTTTTTCTTAAACCCACTCCCCATTACTTTTCACGCGAAGAAACAGTTTGTTTTCACCTTACAATGGAGGTGTTAGACTTGAGGCATTGTCAACCCCCCCCCCCCACCCCACCTTTCACCAATGTCCTATAAATATTGTTAGGCATTAATTTTGGAAATAACTCATTTCCATGCTTCCATACCACATAGAATTACGCAAAGCCTGTAACTACAAAAGGTTAATTAACAATAATCTCTCTTTTCACGCGAAACTGTTTTTTAATTCGATGGGAAAAACTATCCTTCTCAGAGAAACCTTTTGGCTAAGCCGCTATCCAAATTCTTGTATATTTACCAAAGCCGGATGTACTTTAAAGGGTGTCAGTAATTATCACCAATTTAAATCGTGGCAAGAAATTTGTAAGTCAAAGCAACAGCCGAGAAAACAGGATATTAAGGGGATGATAGAAAGCTGACAGCTGCTTTTAGATAAAATACGGAATTTATGGAAACCAGAATTATAGTCGTAAACAGAGAGGGACTGAAGGATGGGGTCGATATAACGGAAAAAGAGCGTATTTTACGCTTTTTATCGAGTATAAACATCATATAGGGACGTTTTTATAGGGGGGGGGGTTACCTAAAGATAGTATAGGGGAACCACGGAAAACAATTTTATTTTGAAAATAAAAATGAAAATGAACTTACATTGCTAAATGTGGCTGCCAAGGCTTCAAGTTCATCAATAATTTCATGTGTTCTATCCATTGTCAGGTTACTTTACTTTCTGGTAATTTAATCACATTGCATGCCAGTTATATACGAAATCTCAAGGGCGAAATGTTATTTAATGGGGAAAATCATATGTAAGCAAGTCTCTGATTGGCTGAGAAGGAGGATGTATCCGACTCGCTGATTGGCTGAGAAGGATGCATGTACTTCCGGTTTCCTATTCCAGGACACCTTGACATTCATCCCTAGCATGCACTTGTCCAAAACAACAATAATAAATAACTCTCTCAGACCTAAAGATTAAAGAAACCATAATCTTTCTTAATTCCCCCATTCGTAAATCAATAATTTCCCATAGCGATTATGTAAATCAATTTCTCAGGTTAGGATATCCAAACAAAAATGAAAAGATGGGTGTTTCTTAATTCCCCCTTCGTAAACCAATAATTTCCCCTAGCGATTATGTAAATCCATTTCTCAGGTTAGGCTAGCCAAACAACAATGAAACCATGTTTGTTTCTTAATTCCCCCCTCGTGAATAAATAATTTCCCCTAGCGATTATGTAAATCAAGTTCACAGGCTAGGTTCACCTAAAGATCAAAGAAAACCATAATGTTTCTTAATTCCCCCTTCGTGAATCAATAATTTCCCCTTCGATTAAGCAATAAAGTGCTCAGACATTCACTTCCCCCACGAATCCTAGATCAATACATTGCCCCTAGCGATTATGTAAATCACCTCACAGTGTCATAAATCAATCATTCCCCCATCGATTTTGTAAATAACCCCTCAAGTCATTACACGTGGCCAAACAACAACAGATCGATAATCCTTGAATAAATTATGTAAAAAAAGTTGTAGGTGGCAGCAGGGGTGAGGGATGGGACTATAAGATAGCCTTCTACTGGCAAGATACTAAACATATCTAAAAAAAAACAAAAAACAAAAAAAACCACACACACACAAAAAATCAAACTAAAAAACTTAATCTTAAACACAGTCGGCTAGAGTATGAATTTTTTCAGTGACACATTCACCGTTAGGCCTTGCCAAAATTTGCCCACGATCAGTCCGAACATTTCTATAACCAAATCTGTCCTTAGCGGCATATAGGATCTCACGTCGCCTCTTTGTCAATGCTTCCGATAGGAAAATTCCACTTGAAGCTAACCTAGCTTTTGCTTTGAAGACATTCTTCGCTATATCACTATTCCCAAATTTAACTAAAACAGGAGGTACTTTGTCGTTTAGGGAGGCATCGGTTAAAGCAGGAGATATTTTGAATCTGTAGATATTCCTAATTTGGGCAACATTAATTTCAGTCAGGTTCATTTTGGTTCTGAAAACTTGCAGGATTGTTGATTGGAGGTCAGATCCGGACTGTTGCTTAACACCATGCAAAATTAGCGAATCAAGCAGCACTTCTTGTTCAAATGAATCTAGTTTCATCTCAATTTTCATGATTTTCTCTTCTTGATTTATAATTTGGTTGCGAAGAGTTTTCAGCGATTGTTCAATTTCTTCAAATTTTGGTTGATAATCAATAGTAATCGCATCATATATTTGACAAATAATGTCGTGGGATGACTGGCGGAAGGAATCAGCATCCAAAAATCTTTCATTAACTTTCTTAGTTATATTTTGCAGTAACTCTCGCTTAGTTTTTTCCAGGTCAAGTTCTGTAGAAGTGATTTTATCCATCAACGAAGCACATTCTCCTGTATTAGATTTCTTAATTGTTAATGCATTATATGTCTTGGAAAGGGATTTATAAATAGCGGGTGAATTTTTCAATTCCTCAAATGCAGTCTTTACACCTGCAGTCTGTTTTGTTCAAGTTCGGCTAACGCTTGGATTATATTCTGATAAGTTGGCTTCAACAAGTCTGTATTCGTCATGTGTCCCATAGAAAAATACCAAATATGATGGCTTTCCTTTGCTATCCTTGGACACTTTTAGTATCTTTACTGGCCAATGAGGATAATTTTTGAAGTTAGCTAACGCGATATCAAACTCTTTAAATGCAGGCATTTCATATTAAGGAGAGGACAAAAGTAAAAGCAACTTATCTTTATCTAAGTAAAGAACCTTAAGGAAAAATTTAGTTGGAAAAATGCTCCAAAGATTTAATAATATATATCCAAAATAATCTATAAAATCCACTAATATCAGTCTATTTCAATACCAAATAATTTGGCACCAAAGGTGAACACAGATCAGTTAGCTCGCAGTAGGTTTACTCAAGAAAAGTCAATGGCGCAATGAATTTCACCTGTGTCTTAATCCGTTTAGTTGAAGAAACCAGTTCTTTATTGTTCAGAGACTATAAAATATCCGTTTTCAAGCTAGGTATTCACTGAATGAAAGCGAGTAGACTACTGATATATATTCAACACTGCAGCGACCCTGACACCGAACCCGTGACACCGAAGACACCTGACACCGAAGACCGACACAAATACCTTAGTAGTCATTTAAGTTGTAATTTAAGTCAGTTATATATAATCTTGAATATATGCAACACTGCAGCGACCCTGCCGCCGAACCCGTAAAGACCGACACAAGGACCTTAGTAGTCATTTAAGTTGTAATTTAAGTCATTTATATATAATCCTGAATATTTGCAACATTGCAGCGACCCTGCCGCCAAACCCGTAAAGACCGACACAAGGACCTTAGCAGTCATTTAAGTTGTAATTTAAGTCAGTTATATATAATCCTGAATATATTCAACACTGCAGTGACCCTGACACCGAACCCGTAAAGACCGACACAAGGACCTTAGTATTCATTTATCTTGTAATTGAAGTCAGTCATATATAATGCTGAATATATTCAACACTACAGCAGCCCTGAAACCCAACCCGTAAAGACCGACACAAGGACCCTAGGAGTCATTTAAGTTGTAATTTAAGTCAGTTAAATATCATCCTGAATTTATGCAGGACTGAAGTAGCCCTGACACCGAACCCGTAAAGACCGACACAAAAACTTTAGTAGTCATTTAAGTTGTAATTTAAGTCAGTTATATATAATCCTGAATATATTCAACACTGCAGCGACACTGCCACCGAACCCGTAAACACCGACACAAGGAACTTAGTACTCTTTTAAGTTGTCATTTAAGTCAGTTATATATAATCCTAAATATATGCAAAACTGCAGTGACCGTGCCACCGAACCCATAAAGACAGACGCAAGGACCTTAGTAGTCATTTGAGTCAGTTATATAGAATCTTGAATATATGCAACATTGCAGCAGCCCTGCTGCCGAACCCATAAAGACTGATACAATGACCTTAGTAGTCATTTTAGTTTTAATTTAAGTCAGTTATATATATAATCCTGAATATATGCAACACTGCAGCGACCTTGCCACCGAACCCGTAAAACCGACAAAAGGACCTTAGAAGTCATTTAAGTCAGTTATATAATCCTGAATATATGTAACACTGCAGTGACCCTGCCACCGAACCCTTAAAGACTGACACAAGGACCTTAGCAGTCATTTAAGTCAGTTATATATAATCCTGTATATATTCAACACTGCAGCGACCCTGACACCGAACCCGTAGAGACCGACACAAAGACCTTAGTAATCATTTAAGTTGTAATTTAAGTCAGTTATATATAATCATGTATATATGCAACACTGCAGCGACCCTGACTCCGAACCCGTAAAGGCCGACAAAATGACCCGAGTAGTCATTTAAGTTGTAATTTAAGTCAGTAAAATATAATCCTGAATATTTGCATCACTGCAGTAACCCTGCCACCGAACCCGTAAAGGCCGACACAAAAACTGGCGTAGTCATTCAAGTAGTAATTTAAGTCAGTTATATATAATCCTGATAATATTCAACACTGCAGCGACCCTGACACCGAACCCGTAAAGACCGACACAAGGACCTTAGTAATCATTTAAGTTGTAATTTAAGTCAGTTATATATAATCCTGAATATATGCAACACTGCAGCGACCCTGACACCGAACCCGTAAAGGCTGACACAAAAACCTTAGTAGTCATTTAAGTTGTAATTTAAGTCAGTTATATATAATCCTGTACATATTCAACAGTGCAGTGATCCTGAAACCCATCCCGTAAAGACCGACAAAAGGACCCTAGTAATCATTTAACTTGTAATTTAAGTCAGTTATATATAATCGTGAATATATGCAACACTGCAGCAACCCTGACACCGAACCCGTAAAGGCCGACACAAAAACCTTAGTAGTCATTTTAGTTTTAATTTAAGTCAGTTATATATAATCCTGATTATATGCAACACTGCAGTGGCCCTGACACCGAACCCGTAAAGACCGACACAAGGACCTTAGTAATAATTTTAGTTGTAATTTAAGTCAGTTATATATAATCTTGAATATATGTAACACTGCAGTGACCCTGACGCCGAACCCGTAAAGGCAGACACAAGGACCTTAGTAGTCATTTAAGTTGTAATTTAAGTCAGTTATATATAATCCTGAATATATGCAGCACTGCAGCGACCCTGACACTGAACCCGTAAAGGCCGACACAAATACCTTAGTAGTCATTCAAGTTGTAATTTAAGTCAGTTATATATAATCCTGTACATATTCAACATTGCAGCGATCCTGACACCGAACCCGTAAAGACCGACACAAGGACCTTAGTAGTCATTTAAGTTGTAATTTAAGTCAGTCATATATAATGCTGAATATATGCAACACTGCAGCGACCCTGACACCCAACCCGTAAAGACCGACACAAGGACCTTAGTAGTCATTTAAGTTGTAATTTAAGTCAGTTATATATAATCCTTAATATATGCAAGACTGCAGTGGCCCTGACACCGAACCCGTAAAGACCGACACAAAAACTTTAGTAGTCATTTAAGTAGTCATTTAAGTAAGTTATATATAATCCTGATTATATTCAACACTGCAGTGACCCTGACACCGAACCCGTAAAGACCGACAAAAAGACCTTAGTAATAATTTAAGTTGTAATTTAAGTCAGTTATATATAATCATTAAAATATGTAACACTGCAGCGACCCTGAAACCGAGCCCGTAAAGACCGACACAAGGACCTTAGCAGTCATTTAACTTGTAATTTAAGTCAGTTATATATAATCCTGAATATATGCAACACTGCAGCAACCCAGACACCGAACCCGTAAAGACCGACACAACGACCTTAGTAGTCATTTAAGTTGAATTTTAATTCAGTTATATATAATCCTTAATATATGCAACACTGCAGCGACCCTGTCGCCTAACCCGTAATGGCCGACACTAGAACCTGAGCAGTCATTTAAGTCAGTTATATATAATCCTGAATATATGCAACATTGCAGCGACCCTGACACCGAACCCGTAAAGGCCAACACAAAAACCTTAGTAGTCATTTAAGTTGTAATTTAAGTCAGTTATATATAATCCTGTACATATTCAACATTGCAGCGACCCTAACACCGAACCCGTAAAGACCAACACAAGGACCTTAGCAGTCATTTAAGTTGTAATTTAAGTCAGTTATATATAATCCTGAATATATGCAACACTACAGTAGCCCTGACACCGAACCCGTAAAGACCGACATAAGGACCCTAGGAATCATTTAAGTTGTAATTTAAGTCAGTTATATATAATCCTGAATATATGCAACACTGCAGCAACCCTGACACCGAACCCGTAAAGGCCGACACAAAAACCTTAGTAGTCATTTAAGTTGTAATTTAAGTCAGTTATATATAATCCTGTATATATTCAACATTGCAGCGACAGTAGAAAGGCCCCTATTGATCCCACGATTCACCCCTGCTGCCACCTACAACTTTTTTACATAATTTATGCATGTTTTTATGGTTTAGTCAGTGAGAATGAAAAAACAGGATTTTTCTCATTTGGAAAAACAGGAATTTTCTCACATTGATGGATGTTTCTTGGACGGTTATGAGTATTTGTCAATTTATTTGATGTTTTTCTCGGATGTCACCATCAATTTATGTCTGTTTTTATGGTTTTTGTCAGTGAGAATGGAAAAACAGGATTTTTCTCACTTTTATGGATGTTTCTTGGACATTCCAAGGTCGATTTATTTGTTGTTGTTGTTTGGCCAAGTTCACGCTAGGGGCGAATGTTAAGATCCAGGAATAGGAAACAGTATTTGTTGTTGTTGTTTGGCCAAATGCATGCTAGGGGCGAATGTTAAGATCCAGGAATAGGAAACAGTATTTGTTGTTGTTGTTTGGCCAAGTGCACGTTAGGGGCGAATGTTATGATCCAGGAATAGGAAACAGTATTTGTTGTTGTTGTTTGGCCAAGTGCGCGCTAAGGGAGAATGTTATGATTCCGAAATAGGAAACAGGATCACGTTTCTCCTTCTAAACCAATCAGCGAGTCGGTTACATCTCCTTCTAGATCAATCAGAGGCTCGTTTACATATGGTTATCCCCGTTACATAAAAATTCACCCTTGAGATTTCGTATATAACGGACATGCATTGTGATTAAATTATCAGAAAGTATTGTGACACAATGGATAGAACACTTGAAATTATTGATGAGCTTGAAGCATTGGTAGCCTCAATTTGCCAGGTAAGTTCTGTTTTAGTACATTTTTATTTTTTATTTTCAAAATAAAATTATTTTCATTGGTCACCCTCCAGTATATTTAGGTAATTCCCCCCTCCCCCTCCCACTATAAGGCAAAATCCACCACCATGCTCTCTTTATGCTCACTAGAAAACGTAAAATATCTTCTTTTTACCACCTAAACCCCCCCCCCCCGCTCTGTTTATGACTGTAATTCTTTCATTGGAAATAATTCTATTTCTCGAAAAAGGTGACTTTTTTATCCGTCTGCATTTTCAATGTACCTTTCTGTATCCTAGCAAAAGTGACAACTGATATCCGTCGCTCTGTTGTTATTAAGCCGCTCTGTTTTGTCATAAAGCTCCGCGCAAGCTTATAATTAGTTTTGGCATCCCTTTTCCTGTGTGTTTACGATGGCGGCCTAACCAAAGAGATTGTTTTTCTTCGTCAAATTAAAAACAGTTTCACGCAGAAAGATATTACTGTTAACTAAGCTAGGCCAATGCAACTTGTATTTAGAGGAGTGAAACGAGTTATTTCCCAAAAATAAATGTTAACAATATTTTTTAGGACATTGCTGAAAAGGGGGGGAGGGAACAATCTTTTTCTATTTTAAAGGCCTATAGACGGGAAACATTTAAAAAAAATTATCAGCAAGGTAAAAATAGGGGCATTTCTCGTAAATTTTACCTTTTGCTTTGCTTTTGGCTTAGGGGGTTTCTTAGTGATAAATGCTTTTCTAGACAAAATTATGGGGAGTACTAATTTTCCTTCTGTAAAAAAGGGGGAAATTATTTTGATACTAATTTTTTTCTCTTCTTTTTAAGGATGATTCCGACAAATGCCCGCCACCTCCCACTAAGACAGCTAGGGTCCAAGATAAAACCCCTACGAAGACGACAGTAACCCAATATGGCCGTTGGCCGAAACCCTCCAGCTCTGCGCTGCCTGCTCAAGTTTCATCTGCGCAGGCAACAATACAACCAGGCCGAAAACCAAAAAGAGAGTGGATGACTGCTTTCAATGCCGAAGAACCGCCTATACAAGAGTTTGAGCTTTCCCTCCAACATGCGTTACCTGAGTTTTCCAGACCTGTCTCGTCTATTCAAGGTCAAGAAATAGAGCATGCTTCGCCTGGGCCTTCGGACACTCGAATACAAACGGAATTTGCAAATGTGAGCATTTTTTCTTACCTATCTTATAGAAATATTTAAAAACAAAACTATTTTTCAACCTAATATAAACTTGTCTCAGAGATATTAAAATATTAACCCACCCCCCGCCCCCCCAACCATTGTTTTAAATTTCTCTGCTCCCCCTCCCTGAGAGATATCTAAATATATATTATTTTTTTTTGCTTTGTTAAACCACTCTTTTTTTTCTTTCCTATTTTCTCTGTTCCCCCCACTATAGGCCATAAACTGTTGCTATCTCTCATAATAATATTTTTTAGCTAATTTCTAGTCAATTACTGTTAGAGAACCTTTTTATCTCAAAATGCTGTTTTTTTTCACTAGAATATTATAGTTTTAAGGATTGCCTTCCAACAATCGCGCAGTAAAAGTGTGTGCTGCAGAGAGATTAAAGGACATTGTTCCCCCCCCCTTTTAAATCAGGTCAATTATCGTATACATTCAGTCTGCTGAATTCTCGTAGTGAAGTCGAAAAGTTCTAGCTATATTCTGATCATATTTCCTCATAGAAAACTCCTAGTACGTTATGAACTGCTTATATTTAAACACAATTTTCTATGAGGAGGCTAACAAGTAAAGACCGCGGTTTTTTTTCAAAGCTGATTAGTTTCTACCTTTTCTTCCATCTTTTCGCTTTTCGCTTTTTTTTTCAACACTGTAAAATTATGTCATATATTTTAAAAGATTTTTTCCCTCCCCACTCAATTTGAGTTGGACAGAGATTATACCATTGAACCCTTACACATAGGCAGTGTTCTAATTTGCGTAATATTGTCTAGATCAACTTTCGCTGCCTTACAACTTGCCAAGATTTTGGACGAGAGACATTCAAACGAGAGTTAACGGTTTCCCTTTTAATTGTATTTTCCCAGAGAATACGCTTGGAAACAGAACAGACGAGTTGTACAATAATTGCGAGCTCAGTTGGAGTTCACCGAACCTGTACGGGAAGTAGAGAAAGGACTTATTTCCAAATTTTTATGCCGCCTAACAATACGGTTTTTTAGGACATTATGTAAAAAGGGGGGGGGGCTATGCCTCAATTCTATCACCATCATTGTAAAGTGAAAAGAAAATGCTTCTTCACCATTGGAAAAGTATGGGACCGGTAATTTCTAAGAAAAAGATAGCTTTTTGCGCCGCGGGACCCGGGAAGCGCTGTGGGGCCCGAGAAGCGCCACTGGAAGCGCCGCAGGAAGCGCCGCAATGGCCGGCTCCGGGGGAGGGGGAGCATTAAATAGTGGAAATTTAGGGGGGAGTTATTTAAACAAAATCAAATTGCCTTCTATGTAAAGAGGCGTTTTAGATTTTCGTTAAGTTGGATTCTGCTTTCAGTTGGATAGTCCGATTGACTGCGCTGATGTGCCACTGCTATTAAGCGCATTTTAAATTATAATCCAATTAAAAAAAACAGTAGGGATGATTTGAACACTTTGAAAAGAAGTTATTTTTTCATTAATTGGTTACGTTGGTCTAATACTTGTCATCATTATCATCATCCTGTTCATCACTTGGAGAAGGAGAGGACCTCTCCAACAATTCAACGTAGGATGATATTATTTTACACGGTTAAATACTGTTTAATATTGATGAGTTTTTAGCTGATTATTTTAATTTAGATTATAGCGCAGTTGGGCAGGGGGACTTGAGTCAAAACACCTTGCAACTTTTGGATGATTTTACCTGGGAATTAACAGGGAGCCCTTCTCCTCCTCCAGCCCCCGATAACCTACTTCCACTTCAATCGACTGAAGTGGATTCCCATACCCCAAATATTGAACAAAGTGGAGAGGGTGTTGATAGTATACAAGAGGAGGGGGGGCAATGTCAAATTTACAACTTTTCCCGAATTTCAGTTAACAAATACAATTTTAAATGCAATAGTTGTCTACACTGCGACTTTTGGTGACCCATTTAATTCGTTTTTGTGTGGTAATTTTGTGTTTGACCCCGTAGAAATTGTGCATGACTATGTAGATAGAATTCTTGCACTGCTGGAGAACCAAATTCAATTGTGGGGAGGGGTGAGGGATTCAATTAAGGTTTCAATTGTTTTAAAGGTGCTCTATTTAAACGAGGGGAAAAGTAAAGTTTACCACCATTATATACACTCCGAGATGCGTTTGATCTATCCAAATTTTGAGAATTTTTAGGGTGTTTTTTCGAGTGAGTAGCAAATATTATTGCGACTCTTTATAAATATAACGAAATTAGGAGTGGCTCTGTAGTTTTTGAAAATTTAAGTGTTAATATCTGTAAATTTAAGAAAGATTTTATTTTAAGAGGGGGGGCACGTGGGGGGTATGACAGGGATACAGTTTCAAAATATAATCCAGATTTAGTAGGTTGTCGGGGTGTCCAGAAGATCTGTTTTGAAACAGGTCAAAAATGTTTCAAGTACGCTTTCCTCATATCAGCATTTCAGCCTCTAGCAGATGACGCTACCAAGACGAATTTAGATCACTGGGCTGTACATGGGAAGGAAGGGTCCAATTTTCCCATTGTAGATTTCACTTGTTTAGAGGGGAAATACCCAGTAACGCTAAGATCCATTGATATTTTTGAAAGGGGTAATGCCCATTTAAATATCGGCGTTACTGTGGTTCAGTATGAAACTGAATTCGAAGATGGTGTTCGTTCAAAAAAGAAGGGGGTGGTTTTCCCTGTAAGGGCCCGTCAATTGAATTGGTCAAACACTGGGTTTGGCTGTTGTATACAACATCATCTACTGACTTTGCCAATTCAATTGGCCATTGTAATCCGATCACAGACATTAATAGAATTCTGGGGGGTGGTAAGGAGATAGGGATACGTTTCTACTCTCCAAAATATCTGTCACAAGTTCGTAGTGATATATAATTACGGGATCACATGAGGCATCGTAGATGGTATGGTTATCAGTCAGTGGAAATGTTTTCAGGGGATAGGGCCATTTTACGTCTTAAAAATTTTCAAAGCACCCTCCTCCAGTGCAACAAAAGCTCGTTGGATTGTGAAGCTAAGCTGGTGGAAGTGAACGATCCTCGATTTCCAAACCGAATCAAAGAACACCAAGCTATTGCAGTGTCCTATGCCCATGCCAAAAGAGACAATTCTAACACCATGCAGTTGTTAGTAATAGTAGAAACATTGGATGAGAGAGAGTGCATGATCAAGACACTGACGAAATTAATTGGCACAGCTAATGGCGCTATTTCTCGTTTGAGAAATATCCATTATCCTATGGTGTTGTCTGCAGAGGATCGTCTCGCGATTAAAAATCAAAAAATATGTTGGGTTTGTAAGGGGTAGTTTGTAGAGGGGGATACGGGGACTAAAGGGAAACGCGGGGGGAGGGGGAAAGTCAGAGACCATAATCACTTTTGGCAGGAACGATCTTCGGAGGGGAGTAATTTTAGAGGGGTATTGCATCAATCGTATAACATCAATGTTATCCAACAGTTTTTATCCTTGTTTTTATCCACAACTCAAATTATGATTTAAAATTTATTTTACCGGCACTGGCACGTATGCACAGGGAGGGAGGGGGAGTACACAGTCCATGGGTAAACAGTTCATTTACCTATAACATTATTCCCAAATCGGCCGAGAAGTTGTTGCTTCTCGAGCTGAAATGGCAGGTAGTAAATAATGGGCATACGTGTTGGAATAAAATCAGATTTTTAGATTCCTTTAGTTTTTTTCCCAAGGCATTGAGTCAATTGATTCAAGTGCAGAAAAGCGACAATTTTGATAGCTTTCCTTTGCTTAAACAGCACTTTCCAGACAGTGAAATGTATGACCTATTGACCTGCAAAGGTGTATACATATATGACTATTACTGTTCTGGCGCTCGCTTAAGCGAGGTGAAACTACCTCCAATTGAAGCTTTTTACAATTCACTGACCAGCAGTGAATGCACAGCCGAGGACTATGAGTTTGCCAAGAAGGTGTGGGCTAAGGGGAATTGTAAAAATGTGTGGGATTATTGTAGACTGTACTTGGCCAGTGACGTTTTAACTCTGTTGGATATAGTCTGCAAGAACACAGACCAAATCTATTCAGAGTTCGGGCTACATATAGGATATTATTTTTCCACATTACATTTGGTGATGATTTGATTTTAAAAATTATTAGGGAGGAAATAGGCTTAATCACTGATGTACATCAGTACCTTTTTGTAGAGCGTTCAATGAGGGGAGGGTATGTTTTTCATGGGGACCGCGTCTTATCAACCGATCCGAGCGGACAAAACAGCACCGGTGCAAAGTCAAATGCAGTGTTCTTGGACATGTACTCATTGTACTCCTCGGCAATGTCTCACTACTCTTTGCCGTGTGGGAACTATCAATGGCTTGAGAATCCTTGTGAGTTCCCGACATTACCACCGTCGAGGACAATGGGTCGCAAGGAGGGTTCTTTGAAATTGACGGTAATACTCCACTGGCGTTTTGCGGTTCAATCAGTGATGGTATTTTCACGTTCGTTAGTTGATCCATGAGTAGGGACTCATTGATACCCATAAAGCAATCCCTATCCAACGAGATGAGGACGCCTTAGAGTCTCTTCAAACAAAAACTGGCTGTTCATTCGGACACTATGGAGGCCCTTGTTGTTTAATATTTGATATTACACTGGATGGTGAGCGATGGTTTCAAGATAACTAAAATACATTGGTTCCTGCAATTCAATCAGCAACCATACTTGAAAATGTTTATCGACACTTTTGTTGATAAACTCTCTAGGACAAACTCCAGAGTAGAGAAGGAAATGCACAAACTCATTTTAAATTTTGCGTTTGGCAAAATTTGTGAAAGCGTACGTAATAGATCTCACTGTGACGTTGTGACTGACACTCTAGAGTGTGCACGAACTTTTACCGTCCCCAATTTTACATCGTTAACGAGCATAGAGGCTGGCATGGTTCTTCTACATTGGCGAAAGAGAAATGTGGTACTGAACAAGAATATAGCAGGAGGTAGTACAGTACTAGAAATTTCCAAAAAACTCATGTTGTCGTTTTTTACAATGTGTGCAAGGTGCAATGGCCACGGGAGGGGGAGGTTCAAGTTTACTATGGGGATACTGATTCTCTGCTGTTAAAGGTAAAAACTGAGGATTTATTGGGTGATTTTGAGAAGGGGAATAATGTCAGCTCGCGGATGGATTTCACAAACTGGAATCCGTCCCTCTACCCCGAGTTGGTGAAACGTCAAGCCCCCAACCAACTATTAATGTTAAAATCAGAGACGAGGAGTGATTTGATATCTAGGGGGGTGTTCCCGGGTCCTAAAGTTTATTGGGTTGAAACTCATAGTGGGGATGAAAAGCAGGCTTGTAAAGGGGTGCCTACACATTTTGTAAAGTACAATTTCAACATGAGCGTGTACAGAGACTGTGTAGAAAGTAGCCTAGTGCCGAGAGCACAAGTGCTTGCAATTCGCTCTCTACAGTATAGAAATTATACTGTGAGAGTGGAAAAAAATACAATGTCGTATATATCCGACAAAGTCTATGTGCTCGAGAATGGTGTAAGTGTCCTACCACATGGCAACTACCGTATTTCAGACCGAGTTGAATGCATAGACTATCGCAATCAACTTGGTCTGGATAAATTAACCTAACCAACTAACCCAACCAACTAACCAACCACCAACCTTTCATAAATTAACTAACCATCCAACCCGTTCATAAATTAACTAACCTCATCTAACCCTACCACTAACCCAACCTAACCTGTAGCAGCAGCAGCAGCAGCAGCAGTGATGACAACTATTGTATACAGTTTTTTCCCCCGCGGCCCCCGGGGAGGGGGGTTGGGCTTCCCGTGGCCGGCCCCGGGGGGTGGTGGGTCTCGCCCAGGGCCATCCTTCGGCCCCACAACCCTGGGGGGGGACCCCACTTTTAAATTCATAATGTTCAACTGTGCTATCAATTTTTTTTTGTTCCAAGTGTTTTTTCTGTTGTTTTCAAGTGTTGTTTTGTTGTTGTTGTACAGAAAAGTGTGCTACTTTAAGCTACCGATGTACATAAAGTGTTCTTGTTGGACAAAAAGTGTTTTTTAAAGACAAAAAGTGTTGTTGTTCTTGTTTATGTTCATGTATAAAAGTTTGTTTTTATTTATGTTGTACATAAAGTGTCATTTTTATGTTGTTGTCAGGTGGTTCATGTTGAACAAATAGAGTTTTCATGTTGTAAATGAATGACCATGAAATATTGTTTTTTTTGTCAGGTTCTTGTTGTACATAAAGTGTCATTCTTATGTTGTTGTCAGGTTGTTCATTTTGAACAAATAGAGTTTTCATGTTGCAAATAAATGACCATGAAATAATGTTGTTTTTTTCAACTGTTCTTGTTGAACCGATAAAGTGTTATTTTTTTTGTTGTTGTTGCTGTTCATGTTGAACAAATAGACGTTTTCATGTTGCCGAAATAAATGACCATGAAATATTTTTTTTTGTTGTTCTTGTTAACGTACTAGATAGATCTATGGGAAACTTATTACTACTACTACTTAGTCATCGGACACGTATGATTTAAATGTAATTATAGTCCGACTGTTGTCAGCAACAGCAGCAGCAGTAGCATATATCAATTTAAAACATCATTCAGATCCTTTGTCTGTGGTCCCTCTATGTCAGGGAAAACAAAAGCATTAGCTAAAATAATTCAAAATTGTCAGAAAATGTTTGTGGAAAAGCCGAAAAAAAATCTACTATTGCTATAGTATTTGGCGATAGTCCTACGATCAAATAAAAGCTATTGCCACAACCATACCAATACAATTCATACGAGGACTTGATGCTTTCAATAGTATTGAACCGAACTCGTGGCTGATTATTGATGATTTGGCTAAATCCATTGAACAGTTCTCACAGGAAATGCTACAACTGTTCACTGTTCGCTCCCATCATGAACACATTTCCATAAACCTAGTTCTAAACAATCTGTTTCATCAGAGCAAATGCATGCGAACCCTTGCTTTGAATTGCACTATCTATATTACCTATCGAGTTGTTCGTGATTCTAACTCGCTAATAACTCTCAATAAACAGATATACCCCAGCGCCCCGAACTGCTTGCTCTGAGAGTACACTCAGGCGACTAATAAGTCCTACAGTTATATTTTGCTGGATCTTCATCAGAGCACGCTAGAGCATCTACATGCAGTAACTGACAATTTGGACAAAGAAATCACATCATATCTCCCGGTAAATAGTAGAAAAGATTATTATTATCGTTATGACACTGAAGAAACTACATGAACAATGGCATTCATTTTCCGTTTTAAGCACTTCTAAACCTCCACTAAGAAAGATCCTGCTCAGACATGGTGTTGACAATGAATTCATTAATGTAATATCTGAACTTTGTTTAAATTTTACCGAGGGCAATGTTCAACTACAAGAAGGTGTTAGACAAAAGACAAAGCAACATAGTTCCACTGTATGTATCTTGGATTGTAAAAACAAGGGAAAAATTTTTAAAGAAAGACGTCTCCGTCAAGCAGGTGGTAGCTTTTTCACACTTTTACTGCCAATAATTGCATGACATGTAAGAAGTTTTCTCTAGAGTGAGAGATAATGGCAAAACCCCTTGAATTAACACCATTTGAATTTGTCCTCCTGCTCGTTGTATATTTATAAGTAAATTTAAGCAAATTCGTTAATGATGAGAATATTTACGATGATCAAAAACTTATTTTGGTTCAAGATGCATTGCGACGTGTGGACAAACATAATGCTTATCGTGAGAGACCCACCGTGGCCGCTGTTACAGATCCCTCCAAACAGGAAACATCTCCTCAATATTCTGCAGCAGCAGCAGTGCAATCAAAGGAGAAGGAATTGTGTTCAATTGTATCGAAAATTGGGAACCTATTGCCGGTCACCCATCAAGAACAGAGTAGAAGAGTATCATGATATCTCACGTTGGAAACTGGTGGTGATCATCAAGTTCAAGTCAACAGCAAAGGGAAACGAACTATAATTTAGAGAAAAAGTTATAATCTAGTTGATTTAATTTGTGATATGGTGACGAATCGTACAGGACTTGTATCATTTGACAATAATCTATACACCTTTCTAAGTGTATCAAACTTCCCCAAAAGTCTTATTGGCAATAAGCAAATTCTTAAGAAACTAAGAGAATATTGTCCTCCAACAATGCCAACACCAACACCATTTAAAAAAGAAGAAGATTCAATATTTGATAATAATATCAGCAGCAGCAGCAGCAGCACCACTGATTTTATAACATCTGTGGCTGCTAGTCAAAAGCGAAGACGAATTGATTCACCATCCTGTGTGCAAAGGGGGAGTGGACATTACACTACGTGTTTGCGTTCAAAATGGATGAAGTTCTGAAAGGTGTCTATGAAAATATTGACGAAGTAGGAAGTTTAAGTTTCTTCCAAAACGCTTTCTAAAGTTGTCTCCGGCATCACATTGAAAAAAGCAAAAGAATATCTAGAGAATGAACCGAGTTACACACTGCACTGGAATCACAGCCTTCGAGGCAAACAATATGGATAAAATATAGCTTTTTTCCCTCTGTATATAGTGTAAATGGATTTTTTAACTTTAGAAGCAGTTCAAAGGTGTCACAACGCACCCATCACACATATTCTGGTGGTAGTCGATATCCATAGCTATTAGGCTTATACAACTCCTTTATGATAAAAGGGAGGTGTTGAAGTTAATCGGGTCATTTAAAGTATTCTTGAGCAGGATGGCTATGGAAAAATTCAATCGGATAGTGACAGTGAATTTGCTAATCCCCAGGTACAAAAGGTTCTATTGAAATATAATACAACACTTTATCATAGTCACAGCCCGATAAAGGCTGCATTGGCTGAACAATTAATAAGAACGGTTCGTCTACCAATTTCAAGACTTTGTGCATTGAAAAATACATCTACTTTTATTCGGGATTTAGATAAAATAATGTGGCTATACAATTCTCACCCTGTCAATCTCTTTCCAACTCAAGCCCTCAGGATGTTCACTACAGTTAAAATAAATTTGATATTTTTCTAAAGCAATTTTCCAATGGTGGAAAAGAAAACAAAATGTGAAGAAGAAATTCAATGTTGGTGATACTGTTCGAATTAATAGAACCACCAATATTTTTTAAAAGGCGAATTATTTATGAAGCACCGAACTTTTTAAAGTGTCCAAAATCCTGACACCGATCCCACGACATATCGACTGCGAGACACCAAAGATGATGAGATTCTCGGCGGTTTTTATGAATATGAACTGCAAAAAGTTAGAAACGCTAGCGAAATTTATCAAATTGAAAAGATATTAAAGAGTCGTACTCGTAGAGGCAACAGACAGTTGCTTGTTCGCTGGCTAGGATACAACTCAGATTTTGATTCTTGGGTCAGTGCTGAAGATATTAACAATGCCCAATGATTTCTATATGACTATCATGTCCAATGTTTCTGATCCTCTCTACAATGACTTGAATAGAACAAGTGATTTTTGGACGAAACTCTCCCCCACCATCAAATTCGACGACAATGGAATGTATGAAGTGGCTCTTGTCGACTGTATTCTCAAAAACACCTACGACATCCTGAGAAAGGATCGTGAATATGAAATAAAAATTAGACCCCATGAATGGCCACTCATTAGGGATCAACATGATGATTGGCCACTCGTTAATGATCGAGAAAAAATTGAAAAGATCAATTCATTTGAATATCCATATGTTATATTACCCTACGAGGAGCTCACCTGTATGAATGATTTATGTCGTGCTATCAATAAAAGAATTTCCGCTCGTAACTTTTCATTTCAACTATTCAAAGGAAGAGGGCAAGATCTACATTTGTTCACCTATTGACAATGAAAAGGTTATCCTCAATGATAATCTAAAGGATGTTCTTGGCTTTAAGCTCAATATAATCAACGGTAAAAGTGCCGGAAACACAAATTTCATTTTTGCTGACTATCCGCCTGCCTTCTCCACAGACACTTGTATATTTCTCTACGCTTCATTTGTGGAAAAATCTAGGGTTGGTAATTCAAATGTCCCCCTCCTACGAGTTCTTGAACAAAAAACCAATCAAGAACATTTTCACCACTACAATATAAAGCATCTTCAATATATTCCCGTAAACACTTTCTATTTGGAACTCTGTCAGTTAACACTACAGACTGAATAGGTGATCCCATAGCAATTTCAAAAGGTTTGGCTGTGATTACTTGCCATTTTCGTCCTATCGTTTAACAGCAAGATGTCTAATAAAAAAGTGGTATTCACTTTTCCTGATATTGACTGCTATGTTAATACTCTTGGCCCAAGACAACAGGGCAATTGAATAGACTATTACAAAGGTCGCTCGTCAATGTCTGGCTATGGTCTTGGCAGTTGGTTATGCTAAGCTGTTTTGCTCTTCACTACCACTGGCTAGAAAATATCTTTTACCGGCTGTGACAGATTTTGCATCCTCTACACTATACGATTAGGGCTATGGCAAGGATTTTAAAAAAAGTGCTACGGAAAATCTTAGGTCCAGTGCGCGAACCCTTGCCGAGAGATTAAAAAAAAATGGTAAAGGCTTAAAAAGGTCGAGAAACAATGCATCACTCATCAGTTTCAACTCAGGTCAGAAACGAAAGACATCATCCCTCTTGTCAAAGAAAAGAAGGAATAAGCCGACACGTACTGTAAACAGAAGAAGAAGCCCCAGGAAGAGAATTGTTAGATCGAAACTAGATTTCTTCTAAGGATTAGAAGAAAGGATTATAGGATTCTCAACCATCAGTCACCACCTCATTGAATCTATTCAATGCTAAAAATGTTGATGTGAGTGTCAAGCATGGATACTATGAACAATTTTATCCTCAACAACCCCTCTCCGATAATATTCACTTTCAAATTTATTCCAATGAAGACTACTTTATGGAATTATCTTCAACATTTATAGATTTACAAATGAAAGTCTGGGAATTCAATTCTTCAATATCGAGTTGAGGTGAAGGAATTTTCTATGAAAATTGAGTACTGCGCAAGCTATTTCGGCAAATTATCGTCTACATCAATGAAACACAGGTGAGCACAAGCCACAATCTCTCAAATTATACTAGCTATATGCAGTTCATGTTGATGAAACTCAAGTCATACAAGGAATTGAGAGGCACTTCCAATGGATATGAATATATTACTAATACTGATAGTACAGATGCACTTAAAAATGCTACAACTAGTTAATTACATCTAGTTGGAAAAATATATCATGAAATATTTAATATACCTCAATGGCTGCTGCCCAATGTTAAAGTGGATATAAAACTGACGCTTGCACCATCCAATTTCATATTGAGAAAAGAACTTCCTGCCAATCCTGATGTAAGTCTCTCCCTCACCTCGGCAATACTTCATGTACGCAAACAACAGGTTATGAGTTCTGTTGCTTTGGCAGTGGAAAAACTGAGAGTCAATGGAAATAATATTAAACTACTTGTTCCTCATACAATCACAACGTCATATTGCCATGGGGTCACGCACCTTCACCGATTCATCCTTTATCAATGGCGAAATTCCATCAAAACTCGCTTTGGCATTTGTAAATAGCGCCAGTGCAATAGGATCATGGACTGGATGCCAACATAAATTTGAGATGTTTGGACTTTCATCTCTTGTATGCAAAGTAAACGGCATCCCACTCTACAATCTATCTTTTGATAAATCCTATAGAACATTGTATGAGTTGACCATGCAAACCCTAGATCATGATTCGCAACTATTTGAAAATGGTATAACCAAAGATATGTTTGCTAAAACACATGGTATCATTGCACTAGATTTGTCTGGCACACAGGATATGAGTATAGTGCGTACGGGGAGTGTGCCTTTAGAGTGTACATTTGCCGACCCATTGGCAGAGAGTATTGCACTAATCTCACTAAATCAATATTGAATTTTTGAATCCTCTTGTTCTACCCTATACATTCTACACACCCCAAATCAGCAACTATATTGAGAGCAGTGGAAAAACTATTATTCAAAATCGGAAGAGGGTGCTGGATCTAACGACTAAAAGCTGTGGCTTCCATGCATTACTATATTTTGTGTTCCGATATAGCGGCTATACTTACAAGCAGTTTCTCCACATTTATAGTGACAATCCATGTCTGAACGACTTTTTAGTGGAAAATATCCTCTCAGACCTATACAGTATAAATTTCAGTGCCCTAAGAGTAAAGTGCTTAAAAAATGTTTGTGAATTTTATATATATATAAACAGGTTCCCTCTAGGGTGAGAGTCACACACCTCTTCAAGACATGAATTACATCCTTTAATTTGTACTGCATAGCCTCTATGTAATTTACCAGGATTACATAATTTACACTTTTCACTATAGTCATCAATAATTGTACAATTCTCACTTTGAGTCCAACTGCCAAGAGTGTATATGCACAATGGACATGTAATAGAACATTTTTTGGTTTCCGATGTCAACTCTCTCTCACAGCTAAAAGTAAACTGATCCTCGCAGTCGATACATTCAGTGAGTGAAATGGAAAGAGGAGTAACTCTGTGACGTTACCTATTTCGAATGGTGGTGCCATCTACACTGAATCCATTGGCAATGTTTTCAAAAGTATATCCACGATATGATTCTGCTTTGTTCCAATTATTATATTAATAAAATGAGTATAAGCATTTGAGTCACATTTTAAAAGTTTCATACAATAGTTAAATGGGAGAGAATCAGTCCTCATTATATTGCCAAGTGTTCCCTGACAAGAGAATATCCTGCGTTGAAGAGATAACTTCAGAAAATTAACATCCAAAATCAAATGTTTTTTCATAAAAACTAGATTTGATCTAATTCTCTCTTTCTCAAATTAATTCATTTTTGAATCCTTTTACTCTGACTGTTGACTCTAGACTGACTCTGATTAGTTAGCCCTAACCTAACCTAACCAAATCAGAAAAGAAAAAGAACATTTTCGATTTCGAAACAATTTTATTGAATAATTGGAACAACAATAATAATACTAAGCATGTACAATTAGCGATAGAGTTTATTGTCTTCAATATGTTTCACTAATGCACTTAAAGCACATTGAATTCTATTCACATGCGCTATATCAACTTTTGCAGCGAAACATAATTGATCCTCCATTTTAAATTTGCTCAAGGATATCACATATCTTGCATATACTGCATCCCATTCCAGACAAAGCCGTGATCCTGTCGTGATTTCCACCGCAATGTTTGGTGCTCTTGTATTATTACCATTAACTCCCCTATCAACTTCTAATAGGGTAAACATTCCACTCGCCATCACAAATATATATCCAAATGAGTAAAGTCAAACTGTTCTCACTCCTTTGAATTCTATTCACAGACTAATAAAACTTTAGCAAAAACCCTTTCCTCATGTTCTCTGCAATCCTCCACCACTAATATGTAAGCGAGCCTATGATTGGTCTAGAAGGAGAAGTAACCGAGTCTCTGATTGGCTTAGAAGGAGACACGTGATCCTGTTTCCTATTTCTTGATCTTAACATTCGCCCCTAGCTTGCCCTTGGCCAAATAAAAACAACGACAAAAAAAGATCTTGAAAGAAGTGTTATTGACTCTGTCCCCGTTAGACTCAATAATCCAGAAAACATCCATCAAAGTGAGAAAAATTCTGTTTTTCCATTCTCATTGACAAATACCATAAAACAGACATAAATTACCGTTGACATCCAAGAAAAACAGCAAATAAATTGACTAACACTCATAACCGTCCAAGAAACATCCATAAAAGTGAGAAAATTCCTGGTTTTTCAAGTGAGAAAATTCCTGTTTTTTCATTCTCAGTGAGAAAAACCATAAACCACGTGGTTAGTACGGGACTATAAGATAGCTTTCTACTTTCATATACGGAAACATTTCTGTTCGTTTTATGTTTTAATGTCGCTCCTTACTTTCAATTAGAAAAAACTTTTTTTTTGTTTAATTTTTGAAAGTTTTTGAATTAACGCAGGTTTTGATTGTGGTTCACCGTACATAAATAATTAAAACAGAATTTGTATATTAGTTTTACTTTTATTTGGCTAAATGGCTTTCTCGAAAGCTGTTTAATTACCCATCAAATTCCAAACAGAGAACATTGAAATATTTATCTTTTTTTCTGCGTTACCAAAAGTACTGTTTTCATATAACTTTAAAGTTTCATGAAATGTAATTAAACAAATAGAAAAGGGTTTTCATCTAAAGTAAGGAGCAAGTTTACAACTTAAAAAAAATATAACACCTTTTCAACACCTTGCTCATTAAACAAAAGTATTTTTAGTGCTTTGAAAAATCTTATCTTTCCAATGGAAATTTTCTTTAAAAATTTGGGGAAAAGCCAAACTTCACAGTAAAGAGTAAGGAGCTAAAGAGGAGACAGCCCCCTTCATATAAAGAATCATCTGTTCAAATAAGTTTCAAATCTGTTTCTTGCTTTCAGTTTAAGAGCTTCTTTTTTATTTAATTTGCCTAAAATTTTCCTAATTTTTGAAAGATGACCCCCCCCCCGAAAAAAAGCAAGAGATCTAATTGAAGCGTTAGTTAGTGCTTTTTTAAGAAGTGACTGTGATCAGAAGTCAAATACCCCCCCCCCCCCACACACACACACAAGTGCAAACGTTGCATTTTCCTAAAATGCATCTGATAGAAATTTTAAGATAGCCATTTGTTCTTTTAGAAACTTCGAAAAGGCTCAGTCGATTGTTAATAAGTGATTGGAGTACAACCATCCCCCCTCCTACGCTAATCATTTCCCCAAACACTTCCAGTCACAATTTCAAGATAGTTATTTTGTTTGACATAGTTTAAAAGTCCAAAAATTATGTCTTTGAGGATGAGAACCCCTTCACAGTCCTTAGGGCAAGGGTTGTAAGGTATGCCCCAAGGGAGTTTAAGGTTTTTATGGAAACGGTGGTCGTATAAACTTCAGAGGGCTCATTGGATTGGAAATCGGACTTTGAAGACCCATTTTTAAGAGTCAAATTTATCGGAGGGCAGCTATACCAGAACCCCACGTCATATTTTCCCCAAATGCCTCCGATAGAAATTTTGAGATAGCCATCTGTTCAAAAATAGTCCAAAGATCTCATAACACGGTCTTTGGGGTTTACACAATCTCTCAGAGTATGGGGGTAAGGGTTGTAACTTATGCCCTGGGGGGGGTGTAAGGTTCTTAGAAAGTGGTGGTCTTGTGAACTTTAGAGGAGGCTTACTTGATTTGAAATGCATAGTTCTAATTTAATTGAGAGAAAATAACCCCCCCCCCCTGATATATTATTTTCCCCAAACATTCGATCGAAATTGTGAGATAGCCATTTTGTAGCCAATAGTCCAAAGAGAATATAACAACGTCTTCACTAAACATATATAAGCATTCAGCCAGGGGAGGCTAGCGCCCCCTTGCCCACCCTAATGGGCACCCATTCATCATATCAGAGAAGTTGGCCGCCTCCCAAGCCCCTTTTTCCCCAATTTTGTCTGATCAAAATTTTGAGATAGCCATTCTGTTCAGCATAGTTGAAAAACCCAAAAAATATATCAAACAGTTACTGTAAGTAAGGAGCGACCCGGATCAATGGTAACCGAAACTCTAAAGAACGAAATTTTGATACCAATAGATACATCAAAAGAATCAGATTATAATTCTGATTTCAAATATATAAGTTTCATCAAGTTTAGTCTTACCCATCAAAAGTTATGCGCCTGAGAAAATTTGATTGATTTTTGAAAAAAGGGGGAAAGACCCCCTAAAAGCTATAGAAGCTTAATGAAAATCACACCATCATATTCAGCATATCAGAGAACCCTACTGTAGAGGTTTCAAGCACCCATCTACAAAAATGTGGAATTTCGCATTTTTTGCCAGAAGAAAGATCACGAACGCGTGCTTATTTGTATTTGTATTTTTTATTTTTTCCAGGGGTGATCGTATAGACCCATTGGTCCTAGAATATCGTGGGAGGGCTCATTGGAACGGACATTCAAAGTTCTAGTGCCCTTTTTAAGTGACAAAAAAATGGAGGGCAACTAGGCTCCCTCCCACGCTCATTTTTTTCCCAAAATCACCTTATCAAAATTTTGAGATAGCCATTTTGTTCAGCATTGTCGAAAATATTAAACTATGTCTTTTAAGAAGATTAATCCACCGGAGTCCCCGGGGGAAGCGCTGAAAGTTATGAACTTTACCCAATGTTAACATATAGTATTGGTTATTGGGAAGTATACAGACGTTTTCAGGGGGGATTTTTTCTGGTAGGTTGGGGAGGGGTCGGGGGGTATTTGGGAGAATCTTTCCATGAAGGAATTTTTCATTGGGGAAGGGACATTGCTATGAAGGGGGTGCCGCATTTCCCAGCATTATTAAAGAAGAAGATCAGAAATTGAATTTAAAAAAAACAAGTTTTTCAACTGAAAGTAAGGAGCACCATCAAAACTTAAAACGGACCAAAAATATTACGTATATGATTGGGTTCACCCCCTAGTCAATACCTCGCTCTTCAAGCCAGAGAATTTTTAGTACTTTCATAAGAGCTATTTATTCTAATTAACGGCCTTTGTGATTAAGGAGTCATTTTCAAAGAATTGGAGCAAAATTTGAACTTTAGCTTAAAGAGCAAGGTGTTGAATAGGAGGCGAACCCCCAATATACGTATTAAAAATCAATGAATATAGAAGTTCGTTACGTAAGTTATTTCGTAAGTTACATATATTTATTACTAATCAAAACGTTCGTAAATAAAATTAAACAAGTTTTGAAAAAGCCATTTAATAAAAAAAAAGTAAAACTAATATACAAATTTTGTTTTAATTATTTATGTACGGTGAGCCAAAATCAAAACCTGCGTTAATTCAAAAACGTTCAAAAATTAAATAAAAAACAAGTTTTTTTAACCGAAAGTAAGAAATGATGTTAAAACTTAAAACGAAAAGAAATTATTTCGTATATGATTGGGTTTACCCCCTAGTAATTACCTCGCTCTTTAAACTAAAGTTTTGTTGTTGTTGTACTTTCACCAGAGCTATTTATTATAATTAACAGCCTTTGTAATTAAGGGTTCATTCTTAAAGAAATGTATACAAATTTGAACTTTAGGGTAAAAAGCGAGGTATTAATATACGTAATAAAAATATACGAATATAGAAGTTCGTTACGTAAGTTAATTCGTAAGTTCCATCAGATCAAAATTTCGAGAAAGAAATTTAGCCAAAAAAAAAGTAAAATTAATATACAAATTTTGTTTTAATTGTTCATGTACGGTGAGCCAAAATCAAAACCTGCATTAATTCAAAAACGTTCAAAAATTAAATAAAAAATAAGTTTATTTTAACTGAAAGTAAGGAACGACGTTAAAACTTAAAACGAACAGAAATTATTTCGTATATGAAAGGAGCTGTCCCCTCTTCAACGCCTCGCTCTTTACGCTAAAGTTTGACTTTCTCAAAACTCTTTTTTTTTAAACAATAAAAACTTTAGCGTATAGAGCGAGGCGCTGAGGAGGGGACAGCCCCTTTCATATAAGGAATATTCATAAACGGCTCTTGCGTTTCAAGAGTCATTCTTACAAAAATTGGGACAAAATTAAAAACCGTCAAGCCTTAGTGTAAAGAGCTTCGTAGCAAGAAGGAGGGAAACCCAGGGGTAAATCCCCAGCATTATAATGGGGGGGGGGCAGTCAACGGGAATCGGATATATAATAATTTTCTTCTCCACATTACTGGGAGAATGGGAAACTACCTCCACCTGGCCCCATCAAACAAAGCCCCTGGGAAAACCCCTTCTATATAAAACTAATCTATGTTCGTTTTGAGTTATAACGTCGCTCATTGTTTTAGTTGAAAATAATTATTTTTAAATTTAATTTCTTATCGTTTTTAAAAAAAGATTGTAACTGGGGCTCTCCCTGAACTATCTAACTATATCCTTTGACATTGAAAACAACCGTCTAGGGTTCTTTCCCTCAGAAGACACCCCCCCCTCCCGCAACGCATTGGTATGCAATCATGTTCGAGTTGTTAGAAAAGGTACTTGAACTCTAAATTTTCAATCTAATGAGCACCCACTGAAGCTTTTGCGACCATGAGACAAAGGTGTGGATGAGGAAGGGATAGTCCTTTTCTATACGGAATAAGTTCTGCTCATTTTGGGGTTTAATGTTACTCTTTACTTTCATTGCAACAGCGTACACCAGAATTATTCCAATAAATCATAAGGAAGTAAATATCAATTTGGCATTTTTTTTTATTTTTTGGTTTCTGTTGCACCCCCCCCCCCCCCAAAAAAAAAATCACTTTCATTTTCACTTAATTTGGATAACTTGGCTCCAGTTTTACTACCACCACCACCCCTCCCAGGATTTTGAAGAAATTACGGCACTGTCAAAACCCCTATGCATTCCAAAGGCCAGAACATACTTTGCACTTTACTGAATTAAATTTAAAAAAACAAGTTTTTTTTTACTGAATGTAAGAAACGACGTTAAAACTTAAAACGAACAGAAATTATTCCGTATATGAAAGGGGTTGTGCCCCCCTCAACGCCTCGCTCTTTACGCTAAAGTTTGTTATTGTTTAAAAAAATAGAGTCGTGAGAAACTCAAACTTTAGCATAAAGAGCGAGGCGTTGAGGAGGGCACGGCCCCTTTCATATATGGAATAATTTCTGTTCGTTTTAAGTTTTAACATCGTTCCTTACTTTCAGTTAAAAAAACTTGTTATCTTTTATTTAATTTTTGAACGTTTTTGAATTAATGCAGGTTTTGATTTTGGCTCACCGTCCATGAATAATTAAAACAAAATTTGCATATAAATTTTACAATTTTTTATTAAATGGCTTTTTCAAAACTTGTTTAATTTTATTTACGAACGTTTTTATCAGTAATAAATATATGTAATTTACGAGTTATTTTACGTTACAAACTTCTGCATACATTGATTTTTTATATGTATAATAGGGTATTGGCTCCCACTCAATACCTCGCTCTTTAAGCTAAAGTTCGAATTTTGTTCCAGTTCTTTAAAAATGACTCCTTAATCTCAAAGGCCGTTAATTAGAATAAATAGCTCTTATGAAAGTACTAAAATTCTTTGCCTTGAAGAGCCCAATCATATACGTAATATCTTCTGTCCGTTTTAAGTATTTATGACGCTCCTTACTTTCAGTTGAAAAACTAGTTTTTTTTTAATTTAATTTCTGATCTTTTTCTTTACTAATGCTTTGAAATGCGGCGCCCCCTTCATAGCAATGTCCCTTCCCCAATGAAAACTTACTTCATGGAAAGATCCTCCCATATAACCCCCGACCCCCCCCCCCCCAACCTACCAGAAAAAATCCCCCCTGAAAACGTCTGTATACTTCCCAATAACCAATACTATATGTTAACATTGGGTAAAGTTCATAACTTTCAGCCCTCTTCCCGGGGACTTTGGGGGATTAAGTCATCCTATAAGACATAGTTATCATATTTTCGACCATGCTGAACAAAATGGCTATCTCAAAATTTTGATCAGGTGACTTTGGGGAAAAAATGAGCATGGGAGGGGCCCTAGTTGCCCTCCATTTTTTGGTCACTTAAGAGGTTTTCTAGAACTTTTAATTTCCGTTCCAATGAGCCCTCCCACGATATTCTAGAACCAATGGGTCGATACAATCACCCCTGGGAAAAAAAGTAAAATAAAAATAAACACGCATCCGTGATCTTTCTTCTGGCAAAAAATACAAAATTCCTAATTTTTGTAGATAGGTGCTTGAAACCTCTACAGTAGGTTTTCAGATACGCTGAAAATGATGGTTTGATTTTCATTAAGGATCTCTAGCTTTTAGGGGGTCTTTCTCCCCTTTTTCAACAATCAGCCAAATTTTCTCAGGCGTTTTGCTTTTAACGGGTAAGACTAAACTTGATGACACTGATAAATTTGAAATCAATATTAGAATCTGATTCTTCTGATATATCTATTGATATCAAAATTCCGTTTTTTAGAGTTCCGGTTACCATTGAACCGGGTCGCTCCTTACTTACAGTTCGTTACCACGAACTGTTTGATACATTTTTTGGGTTTTTCAACTATGCTGAACAGAATGGCTATCTCAAAATTTTGATCACACGAAATTGGAAAAAAAGGGCGTGGGAGGGAGCAATGTTGCCCTCCGGTATTTTTTGTCACTAAAAAGGGCACTATAACTTTTAATTTCCGTTCGAATGAGCTCTCTCTTGATGTTCTAGGGCCAGTGGGTCGGTACGATTATCCCTGAAAAAAAATAAACACGCCTCCGTGATCTTTCTTCTGGCAAAAAATACAAAGTTGCAGATTTTTGTAGATATGAGCTTGAAACATATGTAATAGGGCTTTCTGATACGCTGAATCTGACGGTGTGATTTTCATTAAAATTCTTTCACTTGTAGGGGATGTTTCCCCCCTCTTTCAAAAATCAGGCAAATTTTCTCAGGCTCGTAGCCTTTTATGAGTAATACTAAACTTTATAAAATTTATATATTTAGAATCAGCATTATAAGCCCATTCTTTTGATACATTTATTGACATCAAAACTCCGTTTTTAAAAGTTTCGATTGCTATTGAGCAGTGTCGCTTGTTTTTTTTTATTGTTTTTTTTTTATTACGTATATGTTATTACGTATATGAGGGGGTTCCCTTAGTCAATACCACGCTCCTTACGCTAAAGTTAAAATTTTGTTTAAATCACAAACCCCTGAATAACAAAGGCCGTTTAATTAGAATAGAGACCTCTTTTGAAAGCACTAAAAAAAACTGTAATGTAAAGAGCTAGGCATTGACTTGGGGGTGAGCCAACTCATATATGTAATAATTTCTCTTTGTTTTAAGTTCTCATGTTGCTTCTTACTTTCAGTTGAAAAAACTTGTTTTTTTTAATTTAATTTCTGATCGTTTCTAAATAATGCTGGGAAATCCGTCGCGCCCTTCATAGAAATGTCCCTTACCCCAAGGAAACATCCTCCACGGAAAGATTTTCCCGAGTAGCCAACTCCTCCAGCCCCCCCCCCACCAGAAGAAAATCCTTCATGAAAAAATCTGTATACTTCATAATAACCAATACAATATGTAAACAATGGGCAAAGTTAATAAATTGCAGCCCTTCCCCTGGGAACTGTGGGGGATTAAGTCATCCTAAAAGACATATTTATTAGATTTTCGACTATGTTGAACAAAATGGCTGTCTCAGAATTTTAATTGGGTGACTTCGGGAAAAAATGAGCGTGGGAGGGGGCCAAGTTGCCATCCAATTTTTCGTCACTTCAAAAGGGCACTAGAACTTTTAATTTCCGTTCAAATGAGACCACTTACGATATTCTAGGACTACTGGATCGATACGATCACCCCTGGGGAAATTAAAAAAAAATAATAATAAAAAATAAATAAACACGCATCCGTGATCTTTCTTCTGACAAAAAAAAACAAAATTCCACATTTATACAAATAGGAGCTTGAAATTTCTGCAGTAGGGTTCTCTGATAAGCTGAATCCCATGATGTAATTTTCATTAAAGTTCTATTACTTTTAAGGGTGTTTCCCTCTTTTTTCGAAAATAAGTCAAATTTTTTCAGGCAAATAACTTTTAATGGGTATGATTAAAATTGATAAAATTTATGTATTTTAAATCAGAATAAAGGTTTAATTTATTTGAAATATTTATTAGTATTAAAATTCTATTTTTTGAAGATTTGGTTACTACTAAGTTAGGTCGCTCCTTACTTACAGTTTGTTACCACGAACTGTTTGAAAGAAAATACAAGTGAATGTGAATTGTCAGTTTAATATACATATGCTGATAGTTATTCCTGAAAATCTTAATAGTATTTGGTCTTGTGTCTCTGATCTCATGATCTACGAATTTTTAGTTTTGTTGTTTTTACCTAACAAACAAACATGTCCACAATCCCTGGAGCAATCTGAAATGTTGATCAAAAGTGTGGCTATAACATCAGAATTAAAAGGAAAACTTTTTGACACAAGCAAATTGAAAGATTTTTCCGTTTACTAAATGTTTATGGTGATTTATAGGTGAGAAGATAGGTAAAGAAACCCTCTCCTTGCCCCCTTAAACAAAGTCCCCGGGGAAATCCCCTTTATATAAGAATAATTTATGTTCGTATTGAGTAATAACGTCACTCCTTGCTTTCATTTGAAAAAAAATCTTTTTTAAATTTAATTTCTGATCTTTTTCATATAATGCCGATAAATATGGCTCTTCCTCCTTGATGAAATTTTCTCCTCTTGCAGTAAAATCAACCGTAGAAGGTTTTTCTCCTCAGAAAACACCCCCCCCCCCTGTTCATTGATCAATAAAAACTTTCGGCTTATAATAAAAGTACTTGAAGTCTCAATTTCTGAGCTAATGGGAACCCTCTGAAGCTTTTGCAACCATGAGGTGAAGGTGTGAAAGAGGAAAGGACAGCCCTTTCTATACGGAATAAGTTCTGCTCATTTAGGGGTTTAGTTTTACTCTTTACTTTCATAGCAACACCGTACACCACAAATATTCCCAGAAATAATAAAGGAATAGATATCAATTTGATATTTATATTTTTTTGTTTCCGTTGTACTGCCCCCCCCCCACAAAAAAAAAATTTATCCTGGTTACAGCTCTGGAGATTATACTTCAACCTTCATCCTTCTCTTGTCTCTCCCTTAGAACTAATTCTGTATTTATCTGATGGCTCAATAAGACCTAGGATTCTTAGGCATTAAATTGCACCTTTTGGGGTATCTCCCTCCCTCCCAAACTACAAAACAATCAGACCATTGTGGAAGATGAAGTTCTTTTTTAAGGTTTGCAATTTGTCCATTTCTTACAGATAGTATATATTATTGGGAAACACAGACCCAATTTCTGGGGAAGTTTTCTGGCGGAGGATGGGGTTGTCTGGGGGAATTTACAGTGGATAGTAAAATTTTTGGAATAATTTTTCTTCAGTGAAGATGTATTTTCTGAGGATATTTTCTTCAGAAAATAATGAATGAAAAGTGAATTCGAGTGAAAAGTACCGAAGTTTTCTCGGAAATCCGATAATACAATGCCAGTTCGAGCGTACTTGTGTAAAATCTGGGTACACACGAAAGAAAGACCGCATCGAAATCTCAAAGCCACTATTGAAAAACAGGTTTGTGAGGTGTTGCTCACTCCGTGACAAAGGTTTAAACTTTAGTTTTTAAGGGCTTAGGGAACTAAATCACAGCTTTTTGGAGTTTGGTAGCTAGGTTTGGCTAGATTAGGTCACGTATTTAAAATAGATAGATAGATAGATATATAGATCGTGTATTTCAAATGCCTAAGAGCCATATACACACAAAAATTTATGAAAAATAAAGAAATCACAATAGACAAATTACGAAACACACAATAACATGATACATAGCGAAAAATACCTTGTGGTAATTCATCGAGAACATAAGTTTAATTCCATATAATTAAAAATAATGAATTGAAAAACTTTTCTTCTTTTTAATCCCTTCTATATGTACGCACCAGTACGAAATATTGTGGTTGGATTACTACTTTGTAAAATTTTAGGAAGCAGCAAAACAATCCCATGTAAGTAAATTTCCCTTAAATCAGAGAGCACCGGGCACTTTTGGAGAAAATGATCCAAATCTTCGTTCTCATCCCTACAAAGAGGACACACATACCGACCAACAGGATGTACTATCCTCCTGTCGAACGCCATTTGTCAGCTCTGGATTGGAAGGTAATTCACCCTAAGCTGAATCCATCGACATAAGATCATAGCCGGTAAGTTAAATTTAAAATAAATTTCCTCTCCAAATCTAGGTTTAACCTGATTATAATGATTCAATGTAGCAGAATTTAAAACCAGCCCTTGCCAATACTGAATTTTTTGACCCTCTAAGATAAATCGTACCTGGCTTACTAAATTTGTTGGTAGATCACAGGAGCCAAGACCGTCATTCCATAAGTAAGGCATTCCACTCTTTCTAGTAATGAGCTAATTTGGGATGGCCACGACGTTTTCGAACCATAACTCAACATCTGATAATAAGCAGCTCTTACTAGTCTATCAGTAGTAACCGCATATGGAATTTGCCAAGGCCCCTGTACCAAACAGGTTTCTGGTAGGTATAATCTGGTTTGATGGGTATAGTCTGGTTTAGTGGGTATAATCTGGTTTGGTTCAAGTTTTTCTGACACAATTTTTCAGAGATACATTCACGGGTTTTGAAGCACTTTCATCATAACATGTTTTATTATTATTTTTTTGGGAATTGAAATTTTTTTGTGGGTACATATGGAATCCGGTTAATAGCCTGTAGCTTAAAGGTATCTGAGATCTCGCTCCAGTATCGCATACACTATTAGAGATATCAAGTGATTTTTTCTTTACATGGTGTTCGTTCAATTGAAAGCGAGGATTTCTGTTAAACATGTCATTTGCTTGCGTGTATAGGAATTCCCATGTTATTTGCTTGCATGTATAGGAATTCCTATGATATTTGCTAGCGTGTATAGGAATTCCCATGTTATTTGCTTGCTTGAATAGGAATTCCTATGTTATTTGCTTGTGTGTATAGGAATTCACATGTTATTTGCTTGCCTGTATAGGAATTCCCATGTTATTTGCTTGCTTGTATAGGAATTCCCTTGTTATTTGCTAGCATTTATAGTAATTCCTATGCGATTTGAATGCGTTGATATGAATTCTCAGGTTATTTTCTTTCATGTATAGGAATTACCAAGTTATTTGCTTGATATTATGGGAATTCCCCTGTTATTTGATTGCATGTATAGGAATTCCCATGTTAATTGCTTGCGTGTATAGGAATTCCCATGCTATTTTAAGGACTTATGTCCCCTCCCATGCTATTATAAGAGTTTATGTCCCCTTCCTATGCTATTCCAGGAGCTTATGTTCCTTCCTATGCTATTATAAGGGCTTTTCCGTGTGGTTTTCTTTACTTGGTACCCATTAAAAACAAAATTTTTGTGTTAAATAAGTAGTTCTTATATCTTTTAAAAGAGCTTTACGGGGTTTGAGACACTCGATTGCCTGATTCCGTGTGGTTTTTTTTTACTTGGTGCCCATTAAAAACACATTTTTTGTGTTAAATAAGTAGTTATTGTATATTTTAAAAGAGCTTTAAGGGGTTTGAGACACTCTGTTGCCTGATTCCGTTTGGTTTTTCTTTACCTAGTGCTCATTAAAAACGAAATTTTTGTGTTAAATAAGTAGTTCTTGTATCTTTTAAAAGATTTTTACGGGGTTTGAGAGACTCGGTTGTCTGATTCCGTGTGATTTTTCTTTACTTGATGCCCATTAAAAAGAAATTTTTGTGTTAAATAAGTAGTTTTTGTATCTTTTAAAAGAGCTTTAAGGGGATTGACAGACTCAGTTGCCTAATTCCGTGTGGTTATTTTTTACTTAGTGCTCATAAAAAACTAAGTTTTTGTTTTAAATAATTAGTTATTTTATCTTTTAAAATAGCTTTAAGGGGTTTGAGAGACTCAGTTGCTTGATTCCGTGTGGTTTTTCTCTACTTAGTGCTCATTAAAAACGAAGTTTTTGTGTTAAATAAGTAGTTCTTGTATCTGTTAAAAGAGCTTTAAGGGGTTTGAGAGACTCGATTGCCTGATTCCATTTGGTTTTTCTTTACTTGTTGCCCATTAAAAACAAAATTTTAATAACACATTCTACACTATGAGCAGTGTAAAAACTAATCCTCTTGATATTATTTGAAGAAATCATTACATAAAAATTTGTTTTATTTTTTTGTACTTATCTTAAAATGACAAAATATGCTTACGGCTCTAACAATTGTGCTCTATGATTGGTCAGAGACACGATGTGACTTTCCCACTGGTATTCTATGAAATGTCAGAGTAGATAATTTTTTTATCAATATCCATTGTCAGATACATCAAATAAAATTGACAAAATCTAAATTTCAGAATAAATAAATACTTGAACAACATCCTTTATCGGATATTTCAGATAAAATTGACATAATCTAAGTATCAGAGTGACTAAATCCTATATCAACATCCTTTCTCAGATAGATAGGATAAATTGACAATCTAAGTGTTAGAGATAATTTTTTTATCAACATCCTTTGGCGATACTGGATAAAATTGACAAAATCTAAATTTCAGAATGAATAAATTCATTATCAACATCCTTTTGTCGGATGTGTCGGATAAAATTGACAAAATCTAAGTATCAGCGTGAATATTTTTTTTTAACAACATCCTTTGCCAGATACATCGAATAAAATTGATAAAATATAAGTGCCAGAGTGAATAATTTTTTTTTTACTATCAACATCCTTTTTCAAATACATCAAATAAAATTGACAAAATCTAAATTTTAGAATAAATAAATGCTTTAACAACATCCTTTATCAGATATGTCGGATAAAATTGACGAAATCTAAGTGTCAAAGTGAGTAAATTTTATATCAAAATCCTTTTCTCTGATATATATGATAAAATTGACAAAATCTGAATTTCAGAATCAATCAATTCATTATAAACATTCTTTGTCGGATATGTAAGATAAAATTGACAAAATCTAAATTTCAGAATGAATGAATGCAATAGCAATATCCTTTATCGGATATATCGGATACCTGATCGTGATAAATCCATAAGACATGGTAAAAAAAAACTATTCTATATCATGGGATCATCGTTTCTGGATGTTTAAGTGTGAACTCTAAGTACTATTTTTATGTAAATATATGGTGTTGTTTTTTTTCTCAAAAAAATATGTTAATACGTTTAAGCAATAAATATCTCAATAAATATCTTTTTTTTATAAAAAAAAAGGAAAGTAAGTAACAAACTCTTTATTAATTTCACCTCTTGGATAAAAAAAAAAGACATTTCATTAAAAAAATTATGACAAAATTCTAAGTAAGTAAAAAACTCATTCTTGAATTCGCCGTTTACATGCACAATACAGAAATGTATGGGACCTCTACACGTGATTAAACACGTTTTGAAACTACATACTATTTGCTTGCCTTTCTCTGGCACCTTTCCAAACGAGCGGGGATTCCCCACTGGTTCCTACACATTGTTACGCTTAGGAGGTTACGTGCGCGCACGTAACCTCGTCTAATTTAACCTTGAAAAAATGAAATAAAGCGCTGTCGACTTTGCATATTATATTTGTCTTGTCTAAAAAACCAGCTTGGTTGAAAATGTGCGGCTTTCCTACTGGCCACTATTTTGCAATGTTTAGGAACCAGTGGGGAATCCCCACTTCTTTGGAAAGGTGACAAGGAAAGGCTATCAAATAGTAAGTAGTTTAAAAAAGTCTTTAATCACCTGCAGTGGTCCCATAGAATGAAATTTCTGTATTGTGCATTTAAACGGCGAATTCAAGAATAAATATTTTACTTAATTAAAATTTTGTCATAATTTCTTGAATGAAATGTCTTTTTTTTGTATCGAAGAGGTGAAATCGATAAAGAGTTGGTTACTTACTTTCCTTTTTTTTTATAATTTCCTGAATTAAATTTATAGATCGTATATCTAAGTCGTGAAAACAATAAAGAGTTTGTTACTTACTTGGAATTTTCTCATAATTTCTTGAACGAAATGTCTTTTTGTTTATCCAGCAGGTGAATTCAAGAAAGAATTTGCTACTTACTTACAATTTTCTCATAATTTCTTTAATGATATTTCTGCATTGTGTATCCACGAGGTGTATTCAAGAAAGAGTTTTTTACTTGCTTACAATTTTTTCGTAATTTCTTAAATGAAATATCTGTATTGTGCATTCAGGAGGAGGATTCGAGAAACAGCTTGTTACTTACTTAGAACTTTGTCATAATTTTTGAATATGTCATAGCTTTTGACTGACAACACTAACATCAAAATTTAAACGGTCAGAAATAGAGGCTGGGCTGTTTCCAAAGATTTGGCTAAAAAACCAGACTGGTTGAAAACGTGGAGTTTTCGTACTGCTCACTTTTTTGCAATGTGTAGGAACCGGTGGGGAATCCCCGCTCATTTGGAAAGGTGCCAAGGAAAGGCAACCAAATAGCATGTAGTTTCAAAACGTGTTTAATCACGTTTCTTGATTGAAGTATCTGTATTGTATATTCAAGAGGTGAAATCAATAAGGAGCTTGTTACTTACTTAAAAATATTTTCATAATTTCTTGAGTGAAATTTCCCTATCGTGTATCCAAGAGTTGACTTATAGAAAGAAATTGTTACTTACTGAGAATTTTTTCATAATTTCTTGAATTAAATTTCTACATCGTGTAGCTAAGTGAAAATTGTTTGTGATAAAGAGAAAAGTATCTGTACTGTATATCCAAGAGATGAAATCAAAAAAAGAGTTTGTTACTTACTTACAAATATTTTCATAATTTCTTGAATGAAATTTCCGTATTGTGTATCCAAGAGTTGACTTCAACAAAGAAATTGTTACTTACTGAGAATTTCTTCATAATTTCTTGAATTAAATTTCTACATCGTATATCTAATTAGAGAAGACAGTACTCACTTTGCTACTTACTGAAAACTTTGTCATAATTTATGGAAAGGGATAAATTGTCGTTTATACATATGGTTAGTTCAGGAAAGAATCTTATACTTACATACAATTTTTTTCATAGTTTCCGTTATTAAGTGTATTCATTGTGCATCCACGAGGTGAGTTCAAGAAATAATTTGTTACTTACTTTGTTTATCCAGCAGGTGAATTCAAGAAAGAATTTGCTACTTAGTTACAATTTTTTCATAGTTTCTTAAATGAAGTTTCTGCATTGTGTATCCAAGAGGTGACTTCAGGAAAGAGTTTGTTACTTGCTTACAATTTTTTCATAATTTCTTAAATGAAATTTCCGTATTGTGTATCCAAGAGTTGACTTCTAGAAAGAAATCTTTACTTACTGAGAATTTTTTCATAATTTACTGAATTAAATTTCTACTTAGTTTACCTAACTCATGAAATTCTTGAATGTAATTTCTGCGTTGTGTGTATCCAAGAGTTGACTTCAAGACAGAAATTGTTACTTATTGAGAATTTCTTCATAACTTCTTGAATTAAATTTCTACATCGTGTAGCTAAGTGAAAATTGTTTGTGATGAAGAGAAAAAAAAGTTACTTACTTGCGATTTTTTCATAATTTCTTTAATGAAGTATCTGTTCTGTATATTTAAGAGGTGAAAACAAAAAGAGTTTGTTACTTACTTAAAAATATTTTCATAATTTCTTGAATGAAATTTCCTTATTGTGTATCCAAGAGTTGACTTCAAGAAAGAAATAGTTACTTACTCAGAATTTCTTCATAATTTCTTGAATTAAATTTCTACATCGTATATCCAAGTCATGAAAAAAATTAAGAGTTTGTTACTTACTTAGAATTTTATCATAATTTCTTGAACGAAATGTCTGTTTGTTTATCTAGAAAGTGAATTCAAGATAAAATTTTCTACTTACTTAAAAATTTTTCATAATTTCTTTAATGAAATTTCTGTATTGTGTATCCGAGAGGTGACTTCGAGAAAGAATTTATAACTTACTTACAATATTTTCATAGTTTCTTAAATGAAGTTTCTGCATTGTGTATCCAAGAGGTGACTTCAGGAAAGAGTTTGTTACTTGCTTACAATTTTTTCATAATTTTTTAAATGAAATTTCCGTATTGTGTATCCAAGAGTTGACTTCAAGAAAGAAATTGTTACTTACTGAGAATTTTTTAATAGTTTCTTGAATTAAATTTCTACATCGTGTATCTAAGTCATAAAAAAAATAAAGAGTGTTTTACTTATATTGAATTTTGTCGTAATGTCTTTAATGAACTGTCTTTTTTATTTACCCAGCAGGCGGATTAAAGAGATAATTTGCTACTTACTTACAATTTTTTCATAATTTCGTTAAATAACTGTCTTTTTTATTTACCCATGAGGCGAAATCAAGAAAGAATTTGCTAGTTACTTACAATTTTTTATAATTTCTTAAATGAAATTTCTGAATTGTGTATCCATGAGATAACATCAGTGTGTGTTACCAATTTACATGTCCATCATCAGTGCCAGACTGAAATGCTTGTATTTTGCGTTCCCGAGATGAAAACAGTAAAGAGTTTATTTCTTACCTGCGAGTTTATTGTGGTTTATTGACTTAATTATCTGTAGTTGGTCAAGAAAGTGAATTCAACAAAGACATTGTTACTTACTTACTTACAATTTCTTCATAATTAAATGAAATGAATAAAACTATTCTAAAGAATAAAGACGGGTTAAGCTTAAAGATATTTATCGCTTAAACATATTAACATATTTTTGAAAGAATTTGCTACTTAATTACAATTTTTGATAATTTCTTAAATGAAATTTCTGTATTGTGTATCCATGAGGTAACTTCAAGAAAGAGTTTGTTGCTTACTTAGAATTTCGTCATAAATTTTTGAATGAAATGTCTTTTTTTATTTATCAAGGAGGCGAATTCAAGAAAGAAATTGCTACATACTTACAATTTTTTATAATTTCTTAAACGAAATGTCTGTATTTTGTATACAAGAGGTGACTTCAAGAATGAGTTTGTCACCTATTTAAAATTCCTTCATAATTTCTTGAATGCCATTTCAGTATTGTGCGTCCAATAAGTGAAAACAATAAAGACTTTATTACTTACTTGCGATTTTATTATGATTTCTTGAATTAAATATCTGTATTGTGTCCAGAAAGCGAATTCAAGAAAGTTATTGTTACTTACTTACAATTTCTTCATAATTTAATGAAATGCATAAAACTATTCTAAAGAATAAAGACGGGTTAAGCTTAAAGATATTTATTGCTTAAAAGTATTAACATATTTTTTTGAGAAAAAAACAACACCATATATTTACATAAAAATAGTACTTAGAGTTCACACTTAAACATCCAGAAAAGATGATCCCATGATATAGAATAGTTTTTTTTACCATGTCTTATGGATTTATCACGATCAGGTATCCGACATATCCGATTAAGGATATTGTTATAGCATTTATTCATTCTGAAATTTAGATTTTGTCAATTTTATCCGACATATCCGACAAAGGATGTTGATAATGAATTTATTCATTCTGAAATTCAGATTTTGCCAATTTTATCCTATGTATCCGAGAAAAGAATGTTGATATAGAATTTATTTACTCTGACACTCAGATTTTTTCAATTTTATCCAAAATATCTGATAAAGGATGTTGTTAAAGCATTTATTTATTCTGAAATTTAGATTTTGTCAATTTTATTTGATGTATTTGACAAAAGATGTTGATAGTAAAAAAAAATATTCACTCTTGCACTTATGTTTTATCAATTTTATTCGATATATCTGGCAAAGGATGTTGTTAAAAAAAATATTCACTCTGATACTTAGATTTTGTCAATTTTATCCGACACATCCGACAAAAGGATGTTGATAATGAATTTATTCATTCTGAAATTTAGATTTTGTCAATTTTATCCCATGTATCTGCCAAAGGATGTTGATAAAAAAAATTTATTCACTCTAACACTTAGAATTTCTCAATTCTATCCTATCTATCTGAGAAGAGGATGTTGATATATAATTTAGTCATTCTGATACTCAGATTTTGTCAATTTTATCTGGAATATCCGATAAAGGATGTTGTTAAAGCATTTATTTATTCTGAAATTTAGATTTTGTCAATTTTATTTGATGTATCTGACAATGGATGTTGATAAAGAAATTATTCACTCTGACATTTCATAGAATACCAGTGGGAAAGCCACATCGTGTCTCTGACCAATCATAGAGCACAATTGTTAGAGCCATAAGCATATTTTGTCATTTTAAGATACGTACAAAAAAATAAAAAAAAATTTTATGTAATGATTTCTTCAAATAATATCAAGAGGATTTGTTTTTACACTGCTCATAGTGTAGAATGTGTTATTAAAATTTTGTTTTTAATGGGCAAGAAGTAAAGAAAAACCAAATGGAATCAGGCAATCGAGACTCTGAAACCCCTTAAAGCTCTTTTAACAGAGAAAATAACTACTTATTTAACAGAAAAACTTCGTTTTTAATGAGCACTAAGTAGAGAAAAACCACACGGAATCCAGCAACTGAGTCTCTCAAACCACTTAAAGCTCTTTTAAAAGATACAAAAACTACTTATTTAACACAAAAACTTCGTTTTTAATGAGCACTAAGTAAAGAAAAACCACACGGAATCAGGCAACTGAGTCTCTCAATCTCCGTAAAGCTCTTTTAAAAGATACAAAAAACTACTTATTTAACACCTAAATTTCGTTTTTAATGGGCATCAAGTAACAAAAAATCACACGGAATCAGATAACCGAGCCTCTCTAACCCCGTAAAGCTCTTTTAAAATATACAAGAACTACTTATTTAACACAAAAATTTCGCTTTTAATGAGCACTAAGTAAAGAAAAACCAAATGGAATCAGGCAACAGAGTGTCTCAAACCCCGTAAAGCTCTTTTAAAAGATACAAGAACTACTTATCTAACACAAAAATTGTGTTTTTAATCGGCACCAAGTAAAGAAAAACCACACGGAATCAGGCAATCGAATCTCTCAAACCCCGTAAAGCTCTTTTAAAAGATATAAGATCTACTTATTTAGCAAAAAATTTTTGTTTTTAATGGGTACCAAGTAAAGAAAAACCGTACGGAAAAGCCCTTATAATAGCATAGGAAGGAATATAAGCTCCTGGAATACCATAGGAAGGGGATATAAACTTTTATAATAGCATGGGAGAGGACATGTGTCCTTAAAAAAGCATTGGAATTCCTATACACACAAGCAAATAATATGGGAATTCCTATACATGCAAGCAAATAACATGGGAATTCCTATACACGCAAGCAAATAACATGGGAATTCCTATACATGCAAGCAAATAACAAGGGAATTCCTATACACGCAAGCAAATAACATTAGAATTCCTATACACGCAAGCAAATAACATAGGAATTCCTATACATGCAAGCAAATAACATGGGAATTCCTATACACGCAAGCAAATAACATGGGAATTCCTATACAGGCAAGCAAATAACATGGGAATTCCTATACACGCAAGCAAATAACATAGGAATTCCTATACATGCAAGCAAATAACAAGGGAATTCCTATACACGCAAGCAAATAGCATAGGAATTCCTATACATGCAAGCAAATAAGATGGGAATTCCTATACACGCAAGCAAATAACATATTTAACAGAAATCCTCGCTTTCAATTGAACGAGCACCATGTAAAGAAAAAATCAGTTGATATCTCTAATAGTGTGTGCGATACTGGAGCGAGATCTCAGATACCTTTAAGCTACAGGCTATTAACCGGATTCCATATGTACCCACAAAAAAAAATTCAATTGCCGAAAAAACAATAATAAAACATGT
>NW_028297438.1:333493-377490 GCF_049724085.1 Artemia sp. Qi Xiang Cuo
TTTATTTACAAAAGGGCACATCCGGGGATATTTTTTATTTCAATTTTTCAAAAGGAAGCCGTGCTTTTTACCCAGGTCTAAATGAATTTGAGAAAAAATCTTCTAACTGCGTAAAACAGTTAATTTCGGAATTGAACACATTTAATGAAAGTTGTAGTTTGTCCAAAGTTTTAAAAATTGAACGAATGGATTCGAATCTCGGTAGATTTAAAAGTGTGTGTGTGTGTGTGTGTGTGTGTGTGTGTGTGTGTGTGTGTGTGTGTGTGTGTGTGTGTGTGTGTGTGTGTGTGTGTGTGTGTGTGTGTGTGTGTGTGTGTGTGTGTGTGTGTGTGTGTGTGTGTGTGTGTGTGTGTGTGTGTGTGTGTGTGTGTGTGTGTGTGTGTGTGTGTGTGTGTGTGTGTGTGTGTGTGTGTGTGTGTGTGTGTGTGTGTGTGTGTGTGTGTGTGTGTGTGTGGTGTGTGTGTGTGTGTGTGTGTGTGTGTGTGTGTGTGTGTGTGTGTGTGTGTGTGTGTGTGTGTGTGTGTGTGTGTGTGTGTGTGTGTGTGTGTGTGTGTGTGTGTGTGTGTGTGTGTGCGTGCGTGCGTGCGCGTCTACTCTGATAATTCATTGAGATAGTATAATGAATATTGCAAATTCAATAACGGCGTAATGATTGTTGTATGTGTGTGTGTGTGTGTGCGGTGCATGCGCCGCGTCTACTCGATAATTCATTGAGATACTATAAAAAATATTGCAAATTCAATAACTGCGTAATGATTTTTGTGTGTGTGTGTGTGTGCGTGTGTGTGTGTGTGTGTATGTGTGTGAGCGGTGCATGTCCCACATCTACTTGATAATTCATTGAGATATTGTAAATTCAATAACAATGTAGTGATTTTCACTATTTTATTGTGTGTTTGCGTCTATGTTACTAACAAAATTTGTAATTTATTATGCATTTGTTCTGTAAATAATGCTTTAAGCAAAAGTATTTAGTTTAAATAATTCTAGGAGGAATTGAGTTTTATGGATGGTATGGGAAAAAAATGAACGTGATTTTTCAACTTTATGAAATAAAGTTTATTCCATATAGAAAATAAAAGCTTTTTTTCTATAGATTAATGAAAAAGCAGCGCCATTGAGTGATGAGACATCAGCATTTACTGGACCAATTCTATCAACACCAACAGAGTTCAGTGATGAACCTATATTAGTTCTGGATAATATGGAATGGCATAGAGGTTTTCTTAATAATCTTTTTGGGGATATGGCTAGCCTAGACGACTTAAATTGTGATATTGACATGATTGAGCACCCGGAATGGGCACATAGATTTATGCTTGAGCATTTAGGAGATGTTACTAGTGCAACTGAACCGGGTCCTCATAACGAAATTCCGGCACAGGACAATACAGGCTGGCTGAATCAATGGTCTCCAAACCCCTTGGAATATATACTAACAAGCCTAGAGGACCTCATGCCATCTCCAACCAATGTAATTGAACAGACTGGGGGTGGTGTTATTGACAATTTTGTTTCACCCCCCACCATTTTGCTTAATGATATAGCTAGTACTAGTAGTAGTAGTAATACAACAACACCAGTATCCCCTCTTCCAGATTTTTTTCTGTCCAACTCTGCCTTGCACCACACAAAGGTCAACAGCGCCAATTTCGGTGATCCCTTCAACTCTCTAGTGTCGGGAGATATAATAACAGATCCCTCGGCCATTACACATTCATATACTAATAAGATTCGAGCCATTCTTGAACAACAATTGGGGGTGTGGGGGTTGGGGGTCAGTTTAAAAGCATCAATAGCACTTAAAATATTTTTTTTAATGAAAATTCGGATGAAATGTATTTAAAGTACTTGCACACAGAGATGTTGACAATTCACCTGCATTTATCAAATTATGGGGAGGTTTTTATAAAATGGGCTAATAGTATTCAAAGTAAGTGGGAAAACTATAATAAGGCGGTAGTGGATCTGTGTTTTTATTTATTTAATGTTTAAATGTTAATATTTGTTGATTCAGAAAGGATTTTATTTTACACGGTGGGGGGGCTGGAGAGAGGGCTATAGTTTTAAAATATCATTCAGATTTAGAGGGGTGTCAGGGGGTACAACGGATCTGTTTCGATACGAGCCTGCAGTGTTTCAAGTATGCATTTTTAATTGCAGCATACAGACCACTTCGAAAAGATGCATCTAAGAAAAAGTTTGATAAAATGGCAGTTAATGGTAGGGAGTGTTCAAAGTTCCCCAAAGTAAATTTTAATAGTTTAAATGGTCAATTTCCCGTGACACTAAAAGTAATAGATATTTTTGAGAGGGCTAATGCACATTTAAAGATTGGTGTCACGGTGTTACAGTATGAAACAGAATTTGAAGAGGGTCAGCGTTCCAATAGGAAGGGTGTATTATTTCCAGTGTGGGCTCCTTCAATTGAATCAGTAGAACATTGGGTGTGGCTTCTATACACCCCATCCACAGACTCTAATTCAATTGGTCATTTTAATCCAATTACGGATATAAGTAGGGTTCTAAGTGAGGGTAAAAATGGGCGAGGGGGTTTATGTTATTTCTGTCCAACAGGTCTCTCAAGATTTCACTCTGATCTAAAGTTAAAGCATCATATGAAACACTGTAAACAACAAAGGTACCAGCGTGCGAGGACGGTAAGTAGAGATAAAATCATCTTAAGTTTTAAAAATTTTCAAAACATACTCCTGAAGAGACATGAGCTATGTTTGAACTGCAAAGCTAAACCGACAGACGTGTGTGATCCGTCAAATTAAAATCGTGTTAGAGTAAAATGAAGCCAAAGTGGTCTCTTACGCTCATGCGCAACGAGATTCCAATAATACTAAGCATGTGCTGGATGTAGTTGAGATGTAGGGGGACGGCGAAGACTTCTTGCGCTCGGCATTGGTTAGTCTAATCAAAACAGCGAACGGTGCAATTTCGCGCCTTCGCTAAACAAACTATCCTATGCTCCTATCACCAGATGACGTAGCTGCCTTTAAATATCGTCAAATGTGTTGGGTTTTCAAAGGGGAATTTGATGATGGTGCTGGGACTGGGGGGGAGGAGGAAGGTGATCGACCATGATCATTTGTGGCAGGAAATTACATTGGGAGGGAGTAACTTTAGAGGGGTAGCACACCAGTCATGCGATTTAAACGTTAGACAACAATATTTCGTACCTGTTTTTATACACAATTCCAATTACGACTTAAAGTTTGTTCTACCGGCGTTGGCCCACATTGTCAAGGGTGATGTTGTAGACGACGCATGGATAGACGATTTTTTTTCATAAAATATCATAACAAAATCATCGGAGAAGCTACTGCTGCTAGAATTCATTTTGAATACATTTGACACGGGTAATACGAGTCTCAATAATTTCCGTTTTTAAAACTCTTTATGCTTCTTCCCCAAATCTTTAAGTCAATTTGATTCCGAACTAGAAAGGACAAATCTTAGACAGATCCATTCTTTTCAAACAGCGTGTCCCTGATCAGGAACTGTAAGATTTATTGATGAGTAAGGTTATATATCCAAATGATTTTAACAAATTGGACTCGAGGCTATATAAGGATTCACTACCGCCCATTGAAGCTTTTTACAATTCTCTTACTGAGAATGAGTGCACCACTAGCGACTACGAATTTGCTAAAGAGGGTTTGGGCAAAGGTTGGGTGTAAAAATGGGTGGGATTATTGTAAACTATACTTGGCCAGTGACGTACTCACTCTTCTGGACATTGTGTGCAAAAATACGGATAAATTTATGGGGAATTTGGGTTGGATTTAGGTTATTATTTTTCCACTCCTCATTTGGTGATGGACTTGATACTTAAAATCAGCAAAGAAGAAATAGGTCTGATCGCCGATGTGGATCAGCATCTGTTTGTAGAGAGATCAATGAGGGGTGGGTATGTTTTTAACGGGGACCGTATCATGAAAACTGATCCGACTGGACAGCACACCGATGAAAAGTCGGACGCAGTTTTTTTGGATATGAATTTTCTTTACCCATCGGCCATGTCTCACTGCTGTTTGCCATGTGGAAACTATAAATGGCTTGACAATTCGTGTGCTTCGAATTTACCTGACATTGTTAGTGTTGAGCATAATGGGGCACAATGTTTGTTTTTTGAAATTGATGGTAAGAGACACATGGAAATCCATGACTCGGTTTAAGAATTTGTTCTTCCATGGATAATTAGATCGGTGGGTGGGTAGGGTCTCTCTGAGTTCCTAGAAGTTATATTTAGTAAACGACGGGAGCATACACCGGTTACCACCAAAACAAAAACCAATTGCCGATCTCAACCTAAAAAATAATATCGTTGTTCATCGCGTGCTATGGAAATGGATGGTGTCCAAGGGTTTCAAGGTCACAAAGATTCATAAAACCTCCAATTTGATCAAAATGCTTATATGAAATTGTTTATTGACACCCTTGTCAGAAAGAGTTCACAAGCGAAAACGAAAGTTGAAAAAGAAGTCTATAAAATCATTTTGAATTTAAATTTTAGTAAACTGTACGAGAGAGTCTGAAATAGAAGTTCTGGTGACACTTTAACCAATTCCAAAGATTGTGCTTGAATCATTGCGGATCCAAACTTCACAACGTTCACAATCAAAGACTCTGATAAAGTGCTCCAACACCGTAACAAAAGATACATTGTATTAAATAAAAATATTGCAGGCAGAAGTGCAGTAACTGAAATATCCAATGAACTTAAGTTGTTATTTTATTATAATATATGCAATTTTCATTGACTGATTGAGGGACAAGTTATTGTGTACTTCGGGGTCACTGATTCAATCCTGTTAAAAGTTAAAACTGAAAATCTATTGAATGATTTGGAAAATGGCGAGTACATTAGCTCAAGAATGGACTACACTAATTGGGACAAATCCCTCTACCCAGAGCTAGTGAAACGCCAGGCCCCAAATCAATTGTTAATGCTAAAATCTGAAACAAGTAGCGATCTGATATCCAGTGGTGTGTTTTCTGGTCCGAAGGTATACTGTGTGGAAACGCACAGCAAGGATATCAACCAAGTTTGCAAGGGGGTGCCTACACACTTTGTAAAAAATAATTTCGACATGAGTGTGTATAGAAACTGTGTGGAACGTAATCTAGTGCCAAGGGCGAAAGTCATGGCGAGTCGCTCTTTACAATTTAAAAACTACACAGTTAGTGTTTATAAAACCGCCTTGTCAGCAATATCGGAAAAATTATATTTACTTTTGTTTGGTTTGAAGTAACGATACCGCGGTCTTTTTCAATGAACAGAAAGTGTTGAATGAGCTTTGTAAGTTACGCAACCTGTTATAAGATAATGAACATAACGTCATTTAAAAAATTACAATGTGGGGTTGATCGTTTTTTGGGTAATTGGGGGTTTTTAAAATTCTTTTTAATTCTATATAATTATAAATTTAAAATGTGTGTGTGTGTGTGTGTGCAAGGTAGATTAATTTACAGTATATAATGCCCCCGGCCCAGGCCCACCGCAGCGGGCCCCCGCGTACTGGCCCCGCGGCGATTCCCGGCCTGCCACCTTGGGCCCCCGGCCGCCGCAGCGGCTGACCCCCGTGGGGGGGGGGGGATCCCATACCAAATGTTGGTAATAAAAGTTATATTATTTCTAGTTCATTATTCTAATATATGTGGTATTTTTTCTATAAATAAATAAACAAAAAAAGTGTATTTATTTAAGTGTTTTTTCTCTGTGCCTATGTAAATGTTGTATTTTTTATTATAAATAAATTTTTAAAAAGTGTATTTTTTCATGTTTAATGTGCTTTCATGTTCAATGTAATATCTTTTTTTAAGTATTGTTACTTTTTATGTATATAATAAAAGAAAATATGATTCTTTATTCGTCTTCTTCTACTTCTTCTTGAACGTAGTTGTAGTAGTAGCAGTAGTAGGGAGTTTATTAAGTCCTTAGACACCTATAGTTTACCGTTAATTGGCCAGGTTAACTGTTGAATGTAACTTGAATTAATTTAAAACACTATTCTTATCGTTTCTGTGTGGTCTTTCAATGTCAGGAAAAACAACACTCCTAACCAAAACATTTAAAAATTGCGTTAATATGATTGTAGAAAAGCCGACAAACTTTTAGTATTTTTACACTATTTGTCATGAACCATACTATAAAAAAAAAGCAATCGCCACGACGGGATTGGTGCAGATACAATTCATGGCAGGGCCATTATGTTTTCACCATTATCGAACAAAACTCTTCGCTGATTATTGACGATCTGGAAGAATCTATATTGAACAGTGCTCTCAGAAAACGCTACAGCTGTTCACTGTTCGCTCTTATCATGAACAGATTTTCGTTACTCTGGTTCTACACGATCTATTTCATCAAAGCAAATGTATGCGAACACTTGCATTGAACTGCACATACTATATCATCTACAGAGTTGTTCGTTCTTCTAGCTCGCTAATAAATCTCAATAAACAGATCTATATAAGCGCCCCCAAATGGATGCTATCATAATATTATCATGTACATTAAACAAACTACGGTCATATCCAATCAGGTGTTAGTGAAAATACACCTGAAGGTTTATGAGTATTCACATATATCCCCGACAATTCAAGTAATATAAATTTCCCGTCAACACTAAAAGTTACTAGGAGTCGGTGTTCCGACACTAAAGGAACTAAATGGACACAGATATCCGTGTTCTGTTTTAGGTACATACTAGCATTTGCATAGGAAATCCGCACAGAAAGAAGGAAAGGAAAGGAAAGCCATACTTAAACATAGTTTCATCAATCAATTGTTTGAAATACGTTTGAATCTGTCTATAGTCAATGTCAAGCTGCAAGAAGTATTTGAGAAAAGGGCAAAGAAACATCGTTCTATTGTACATACTTTGGTCTATAAAGACAACGTAAAGACTTTTAAAAGGAAAAGACATCTTCAGGTGGGCGGTAGCTTTTTCACACTTTTACTGCCGATAATTGCAGGACTTGTAAACAGTTTTCTCTAAACAGAGAATGGCAAAACCCTATAAATTGACTCCAATAGAACTCGGTCTCTCACCCGTGAAAGACTTTGAGAACAATGTGAGTAAATTCATTCAAAACGAGAATATTAAGGATGATAAAAAACTGCTCTTAGTTTAAGATGTACTTTACAGAATTGAAAAAAATAGGCCCTATCATGCGAAGGCTATTGCTGCTAGTGGTATTGATAACAAAAAATAATCATATCCTCAAGATTCTGCTGCTGCTGGAACACAATTAAAGAAGGAGGAATTGTATTAGATTGTATTAGCATTTGTAAATCTAAGGCCCAACTAATATTTGTACAAATTTACACGACCCCCAACATATCACTCGGAAAGTGGTCAAGATCATATTCAAGTTCAGTGCAATGGGAAAGGGATTATAATTCAGGGCAAGAGATATAATCTGCTTGATTTAATCTATGACATGGTTACAAATCGTAAGGGACTATTATCATTTGACGCTCATCTATAAAACTTTATAAATACATTAAACTTCCCCAACAGTCTTATTGGCAACAGACAAATTCTAAAAAAATTAAATGAACATTCATCAACATCAACAGTAACAACAATACCATTAAAACATGAAGAAGAAGAAGAAGATTTTAAATCAATCGTGAAAAATATCAGCACACCTAGTGGAAAAAACTTGAAAATGATTGCGAATAAAAGGCAAAAATGTTTCTTTTCACAAACCCCAGCTAGCAAAAAACAGTGAAACAGGCATTGCACAACGTATTTTTGTTCAAAATGATTGAAGTTCTGAAAGGTATTTATGAAAATACCGGCGTGGTGGGGAGTCCCGGGCAACCCACAATCCTTTTCAAAGGCAACGGTGTTCACACTAAAAGTGTACAAGACTATCTACAAAATGAATCAAGTTACATTCTAAATAGAAATCATAGACTTAGTGCCAATCAATCTCGAAAAACTAAAGCCTTTTACCCATTGCATATAGTGCAATCAGATCTCCTGACTCTAGATGAGATTCAACGACGTCACAATAAATCGTACAAGTACATTCTACTTGCAATCGGTGTTTATAGTCGTTATGCAAATGCAATTCCATTGCGATCAAAGAGAGGCGTTGAAGTTGCTCAGGCCATTGAAAGTATTCTAGAACAGGATTCGTATAAAAAAATTCAAACGGATCGCGGTAGTGAATTTGTTAATCCTCATGTTGCAAAAGTACTAGTGAAATATAGTACACTGCTCTACCACAGTGACAGGCCTATAAAGGCTGTATTGGCCGAACGATGTATAAGAACTATTCGACTTTTAATTTAAGTATATTGTACATTGAAAAATAAGTCAGCTTTTATTCATGATCTAGATACAATAATGTTGATTTATATTCATCGACCTCATCAATCATTGTCAAACTCTACACCAACGGAAGTTCATCATTCTGATCATGATACCATTTACACCTTTCTTAAACAGTATTCCAATGAATCAATCATAAAGAAGAAAAATAAATTCAATGTTGGTCGTACTTTTAGAATTAATGAAACGAGTAATGGTGTCGAAAAGGGGAATTACTTGTGGTCCACAGAACTTTTTAAAGTGGCAAAAATCCTAGACACTAAACCCATAACTTATCGTTTGCGTGATACCAAAGATGAAGAGATTCTCGGCGGCTTTTATGACTATGAGCTAAAAATAGTGAAATCTATCAAATTGAAAAGATATTAAAGACACGTACTCGCAGGGGTAAGAAACAGTTACTTGTTCGGTGGCTAGGATACAACTCTGATTTTGATTCTTGGTTCGGTGTTGAAGATGTTGACAATGCCCAATGATTTCTATGTAACTTTTATGTCCAATGTTTCCGATCCTCTCTACAATGACTTGAATACGACAAGTGATTTTTGGACGAAACTCTCCCCCGCCGTTAAATTTGACGGTGCATATGAAGTGGCTCTTGTCGACTGTATTCTCAAAAATACCTATGATATCCTGAGAAAGGACCGCGCTTACGACGGGAAGGCTTTACCATTTAACTGGACGCTCCTTTCCGAATATGTATGGGCGAAGGCACAGAAATATTGCAGGCGACCTTACGATATCGTGAGGTTAATTTAATACAGTTATATGACTAATTCGTTTCGCACCAACCGTGGAAAAATCCCATATCATGGTACATTCCATTTTAATTATGTAAAATTTCATTTTAATTATTCATTAGAAAACGATAGGATTTACATTATCTCCCCTGTTGACACTGAAATAATTATTCTCAATGATAATCTGAGAGAAGTTCTTTGCTTTAAAGAGAATATTAACAATGGGAGAAATATCGGCGCCGCTCACGGGAATGATGAAGTTATGTCTTCTACTTATTCACCTTGTCTGACCTCAGAATGTTGAATATTAATCAAAGCATTCTTTGCTGATACATCGAGAATTAGTAATTCAAATGTATCCCTCCTACGTGTTCTTGAACGAAAAACATCTCATGAACTTGTTCATCACTATAATATAAAGCATCTTCAGTATGTTCCTGTTAACACTTCGTATTTGGAACTCTGTCAGTTAACACTAAGAAGTGAATTGGGTGATCCTCTAGCAATAACAAAAGGCTTAGCAGTGATTATATGTAATTTTCGACCAATTGACGGCGACAGCACAATCACTTAAAATGAACAATAGGAGAATTCCATTTATCACTCCCGTTATCGATTGGTATGTCGGTTCTCTGAGTCCACGTCACATAGGTATTCGGTTAGACTGCAACAAGGGGCGAACTACATTGTCTGGCTCTGATCTTGGTAGCTGGTTTGCTTGGCTACTTAGTTCTGCACTACCGCTCGATCGAAAATATATTGAGCCAACTGCGTTGAATTTCTCAGCCACCACTACACATAGCTGGAAATTGGGCAGGAATTTTAAGGAGAGTGTTAAAGAAAATACTGGATCTTTAGCAAGAGCCGCTGGTGAGCAACTAAAATCTCGACAAAATGGGGAGGGATTGAAAAGGATGCGTGCGCGTCATTTACTCATCAGTCTCCATCCAGGCGGGAAGCGAAGGACATCAATAAGGACTTTGAGGAACAAAACAAGGAAGAGCAATAAGCAGAAGAAGAAAGAGATTGTTAGATCAAAGAAGGATTTCTTCTCTTAAGATGACTTATCTCCCCCACAAGGAATCATATCCATCAATTAGTTCCTCATTGAATCTATTCAATGCTGAAAATGTTGATGTCAGTGTAAAGTATGGCTACTATGAACAAGTTCACCCCCATCACCCTCTCTTGGAAAAGTCGCACTTTCAAATATTTTACAATGAAACTTGTTTTATTGATTTTTCATCTGCATTTATTGGTTTAAATGTTGTGATGCAAAAAAAGTCAGATAATACTTCTCCAAATGCTTGTGATGGTCTCTCCTTTGAGAAGTGTATTCTACACAACCTATTCAAACAAATTAATGTATTCATTAATGGAACATTGGTGAGCACTAGCAATAATTTGTCCAACTATGCAAGCTACATATAATTTATGATGATGACACCAAAGCCATACAAGGAGTTGAGAGTACAATCATTGGGCTATGAATATTGAACAAGTGTTGAAAACGACGTTGAGTTGACTACTGTAGTGACCCAGGAGTATTATCTAGTTTGAGAACTAAAACATGCAACATTAAGTGCATTCTATTAGCTACCCCCCAAAGTTAAGATTGACATAAAGTTATAGATGGCCCTATTAAATTTTATTTAGAGATAAACACTTCCTGCAGCACCCGATGCAAATGTCATTATCACATCGGCAATTCTCCACGTCCGAAAACAACAGTTTATGAGCTCTGTTGCATTGGCAGTGGAAAAGCTAAGAGCCAATGGCAACAACATTAAACTTCTCGTCACCCATACGATCACCACTCAACATGACATTACCACCGGGGTCTCGTATCTATAGCGATTCATCGATTATCTATGGAGATATCCCATCAAAATTGGCTTTGGCCTTTGTGAAGAGTGGCAGTGCCGTTGGATCCTGGACTGAATCCCCCCATAATTTTAATTTTTTCGGTCTACTAGCCTTGTGTGCAAAGTGAATGGTATTCCACTGTACACTCTATCTTTCGACAAAAAATCCTATAGAACTCTGTACGAGTTGACCATGCAATCCCTAGATCATGACTCTCAACTATTTGAAAATGGAATAACCGACTCAATGTTTTCAAAAAATCATGGGGTAATTGTTTTGGACTTGTCGGGGACTCAGGATATGAGCATAGTACGAACAGGAAATTTACGTTTAGAGTGTACATTTGCCGATGCTTTGACTGAGAGTATCACGCTAATATCATTGAATCAATTTGAAACCTATTGGGAAACCACAACCGACGGCAGTGTTCTACTAGACCTAGCACCATGAACACAAACCAAACAATCAACGTATTTAGTATGGATCCATGCATGTCCCAGTACAAGTCCTATTGCATACCTTCAGATTTCAATGAAAAAATTCCAAGTGTTAACAATACCCTAATCATTGTTAATAGCAGTCCATCGACTTTGAAGACTGGTCATTGGCTATGCATCTTTCAAACAGCGAAGAAAATTGAATTTTTTGATCCTCTTGAATATTGAATCTTTTGATGGCCTATCGTATAAATTCTACACGCCATACATCAGCAACTTTATTGAAAGCAGTGGGAAAACCATTATTCAAAATCAACGAAGAGTACAGGATTTAACGACTAAGACATGTGGGTTTCACGCATTACTCTTTTTTATATTCGAATTTCGTGGCTAAACCTATAAGCTGTTTCTCAGCATCTACGTTGACTAGTCTCAATTGAAAGATTTTCTAGCGGAGAATATACTTACAAGTGTATTACATATTGATTTTGATAACCTAAGAATAAAATGTTCTAAAGATTTATGTTAAATTGTTTACTAACAAAAATTTATGAAGATGATAAAACGACTTTTCTACTCTTTTGATTTCATCTTCTACTAGGTATAGGTATTTTTCGACAACAACTAGTGCATTTAGATTATCTGAATTCACAGTGTACTGATCCTGATGTACTGCAATGACAGGGTCACATTTTCTACAGTAGAGTGTGACTTAACTCTTTTCATATCTCTTTGTATAGTCAATGATACTATTCAGATTCATTCTATAGAATTTACATGCTTAAATTTGCGTATTTGAAGCAATTTCTTAGATAGTGTCCTCAAGTGTTAAAACAGTTTCTGTTACAGCAAAATAGAGATCATTGGGTTTATAATCATAACACCCATTGTCTTCACAACGATAACGATGAAGTCATTTTTTTTGGTTGTTCCAGCAGCTGGATCGCTGAGCCTATTCTTCCTCCCAGAGCAATTTAAAACTGCGACGATACTAATCTCGTAGCAATAAACTAAAATCACGCTCAGGATTCTTTCCAATCATACCGGGATATGTATTCTCCCTCTGATTACATTTATCATAATGGCAATTGGAGCATAGGTGGCCTCTAGGATGAGAGTCACACACCTCTTCAAGACAGGTATTACAACCTTTAATCTGTAGAGCAAATCCTCTATGCAATTTACACGGGTTGCATAATCTACAATTTTCATCTTAATCATCAATCATTTTGCAATTCTCACGTGATAACCAGCTTCCCAGTGTCTACATACATAGGGAGCATGTATGGAACATTTTTTCATGTGTTAACACTCTCACTGTCAAAATGAAACTGAGCTAGCAACATCAAAAATTGTCTGAGATAGAGAGAGGAGTAAATCATCCTTGAGCACCATCTTTCTCATGAAAAAAGTCCTAAATTTCTAAACTAATGTTTAAAAGCATATCCACAATATCATTTTGCAGTGTCGTGATCAATATATCAATAAATTGTGTAAATGCATTTGAATCAGGGCGTAGAAGCTTCATACAATAGTCTAATGATGGAGAATTACTTTTCTTTATATTGAAAAGTATTCCCCGAGAAAGTATCTTCCTTTGAATAGACAGCTCTAGAAAATGGTCATCTACAAACAAATTTTTTTCCATAAACACTATATTCCTGATGATTCGCTCTTCCTCAGATCTATCCATTTTTTAGAGGCCTAACTCTCTCACAACCAATTTCCGACTAACCAGAATTTCTTTTTCTACTCTAGAAAACATACGTTAATCTACTATAGAAAGAAAAATATCATTGATTGAGGAACATTTTCAATGAACATAATTACAATAATAATATTCAATGATACATTTTGTTCTCATCAATATATTTCGATAGGGCATCTAATACTGACCGAAGTTTATTTATATGGAGAATATCCACATTTCCAGTAAAACATAGGTGCTCCTCCTGCTTAAACTTGCTTAATGATATCACGTATCTAGCATACATACTGTCCCATTCAAGGCATAGTCCACAGCCACATTGGGTACTCGTATATCGTTGCTGCTACTGTCGGCTCCTTCAGTTATCTCCAATAATGTAAATGTACCTCTCATTTTTTCTCTACTAATATCCTATCAAATAAACTATTCTCTCTGAATTTAATTCTCTTACTAATATGAATTGTAGTGAAAACCATTCCTTTTATTCAAATCCCAACTAAAAATCAAGTTATCCTATACTGAACAACCTCTGATTGGCTCCTAAAAAATGACCACGTCAAACGATACATTCATTGTGCAATTCCGATCAAAAACAAAAACCTTGCCAACTTTTAGAATGTTCACGCGTGAGTGTAGTGTCTCAGGCATGGCTTTTCATTGCGCAATTCATGTGTAATTGCATGTAAGTTTCGTGGTGCCTATTGCCTCAGGTGTAAGTTTCCATGTAAGTTTCGGACTGTGTATACCCTCAGGTGTAAGTTTCTATGTAAGTTTCGGATCTATTATATCGATACTACTAATGTCAAACCTTTCGATCACTTTCGACTATTAAAAAGAGCACTAGCCCTTTCAATTTCGAATTGAGTGAGCCCTTACTGAGCTTCTACGACAACGCTTTCTATAAACACCTTATACGATCCCAGGACATAAATTACAACCCTTGCCCCGAGGGCTGTGAGGGGGTTGTCATCCTCAAAGACCTAATTTCCAGAACTTTCAACTACGTTAAACAAAACGGCTATCTCAAAATTTTGATTGTATGTGTTTGGGGAAATTGTGCGCGTGAGAGGGGCGTTAGTTGCTCTCCAATCACTTTTGAGTATTAAAAAAGGCACTAGCCCTTTCGATTTCCAATCGAATTAGCCCTTTTGAAGTTTCTACGACAACGCTTTCAATAAAAACCTTGTATGCCCCCAAGGCATAACTTACAACCCTTGCCCGGAGGGCTGGGTGGGGGGGGTAGGGTTGCCATCCTCAAAGACTTAATTTCCAGAATTTTCACCTACGTTGAAGAAAATTGCTATCTCAAATTTTGATTGGATGTGTTTGGGGAAATAGTGGGCCTGAGAGGGGGCTAGTTGCCCTCCAATCACTCTTGACTATTGAAAAGGGTACTAGCCCTTTTAATTTCCAATCAAATGATTCCTTTTTGAATTTTCTGCGACAACACTTTCTATAAAAACCTTATATGCCCTCAGAGCATAACTTACAACCTTTGCCCTAAGGGCTCTGAGGGGGTTATGATCCTCGAAGACCTAATTTCTAAAAGTTTTAACTACGTTGAACAAAATGGCTATCTAAAAATTTTGATTGGATGTGTTTGGGGAAAAGGTGGGCGTGAGAGGGAAGCTAGTTGCCCTCCAATCACTTCTGACTATTAAAAAGGGCACTGGCCCTTTCAATTTCCAATCGAACGAGTCCTTTTTGAAGTTTCTACGACAACGCTTTCTATAAAAACCTTATATGCCCTCAGAGCATAACTTACAACCTTTGCCCTAAGGGCTCTGAGGGGGTTATCATCCTCAAAGACCTAATTTCTAAAAGTTTTAACTACGTTGAACAAAATGGCCATCTAAAAATTTTGATTGGATGTGTTTGGGGAAAAGGTGGGCGTGAGAGGGGGGTAAGTTGCCCTCAAATCACTTTCGACTATTAAAAAGGGCACTAACCCTTTGAATTTCCAATCGAATGAGCTCTTTTTCAAGTTTCTATGACAAAGCTTTCAATAAAAACCTTATATGCCCCGGGGCATAACTACAACCCTTACCCTGAGGGATATGGGGGAAGTCTCATCTTCAAAGATATAATTTTCCGGACCTTTCAACTACTTTGAACAAAATGGCTATCTCAAAATTTTGATTGGATGTGTTTGGATGAAGGTTGGGCGTGGAAGGGGGGTTAGTTGTCTTCCAATCATTTTAAACTATTAAAAAGGGCACTAGCCATTTCAATTTCCAATCCAATGAGTCTTTTTTGAAGGTTACACGACAACGCGTTTTATTAAAACCCTATGTGCCACCAGGGCGTAGCTTACTACCATTGTCCTTGAGGCAGTGGGGGAATGTCCTCCTCAAAAACATAATTTCTATGGAAGTCAACTACTCTGAACAAAATGGCTATCTCAAAATTTTGATTGGATGTGGTTGAGGAAATAGTGGGCGTGGAAGGGGTGTTAGTTGCCTTCAAATCACTTTCGACCATTAAAAAGGGCACAAGCCACTCCAATTTCCAATCGAATGATTCCTTTTCCAAGTTTCTACGACAACTCCTTCGATGCGAAGTGCCCTGGTCTAAAGGAAAAAAAATAAATAATGAATAATACATTGTACCAACATCGTTCTTTACTTAGGCAGCGCGATTGCGCTGCCTATGATATCAATTTTGTGTAGCAAATAACTTGAATTAATAAGAAGTGGAGCTGAGAAAACCATCTTACTAGCCACTTTTTTTCAATTTAATAGTTTTGTCAACCTTTACAATTCTACCAAGCAAAATTTGAACAAGTAGACTCTAATAAACGTGTAGACATTGTTGGCCTGTTATATTACATATATCTGTATTATTTCAGATTAGAGAAACGAGTCTATTGTTCAGCTTAAGACTATGAATGGTTTAAGACTATAAATCTATTAGTTCTTGGTAGCCCATTTGAAATTTCCCATTATTCTTCTGCTATTGACTGCACTTTGTTGATTCTCTTGAAATAGTTAAATAAAGTTCAACTTTTTACTGACTGCCATAAAGTCAACAAAGTCATGGGAGGAAAACGGTTTATTAATTTGTGGACAGGTTTGTTAACTTTACTGACGCCAAGACAGCCGTCTGTTAAAAGTATCGATTTCGACACTCTCCAATTGGAACAGCTAGATGATACTGATATCACTATCCAACCTCAAAGACATCTAGTTGAATTCTCTTCTATTTATCATTATGCTTAACTACCGTAACTAAATTTCTGTAAGCAAAACAAAAACTATTGTCTATACTTAAGATACAGGGAATCTACTCTATTTTACTAGGGCTTGAATTTATACATCACGTTCAAGGCCGTATCCAGGGGGACAGGAATTGCCCCCCCCCCCAAATTTCGTCCGACCTGTGAAAAATTAACAAAGTGTATAAAAACAAACTTTTGATGCGTTTTATCCCCCCCCCCCCGAAAAGAAATCCTGGATTTCTGGATTTCCCCCAAAAAAAATCCTGGCCAATGAAGAAATCATTGACCATTGCTTGAATTCTTAACAGATTTGTAACTACAGGGCTAATAAGTATCACTGGTGTCCTTTGATTGGCTGGTCTTAGCCATTTAAAAAAGAAACATTTAACTTCGCTGTTGGGCTTTAACTAGTTCTGGCATACAAATGGATACATGTTAGCTAAATTAAATAAAATGAAAGTGTTTTCAAATGAAATTAAGGAGCAATTTTAAAACTTAAAACAAACAGATATTACAACATATATGAGGCGGGTTGCCCCAAGGGTGGCTTGAAGGACCAAGGCCAGGGGGAGTGAGATCCCGTCATTTATACGACTCCTAGATCACATTATACGACTCGTGAAAATGTTAGTATTCATTGCCATGAGAAAACTCATAGCCATGAGAAAGCCATGAGAAAACTCATGGCTTAACTAAGAACAGCTATGTTAGTATTTGCCTGTTCTTCAAAGTAGACCACTGCTGGACAATCGTATTTAAGTCAATGGCATCAATGAGGTCTTTCTCATTCGGCAGCAACATGAGGAGATCTATTCAAGAATAAACCATGGCAGTTCTCAGCAAATTCTTAACAAACTTCGGCTTGCTAAATGTTCTTTCGGCTGCAGCAAATGCAACAGGTACTGTCACAGCCAATTTGTATAGGCGATTAGCTTGCTTAAGCTGATGTTGCCGGCAATCTCCTTCACCCAGGACTTCTCCGAAGCAAGTAGCGCTGTGGCAAAAGTGAGACAGAACTTAAAGCTCTACTTAAAAAGCAATAAAATCTGGATATCTTCCTTGGAGGTCTTTCTTTTTTTAAACCAGGTAAAAGTTAGGATCAAAATGACTGAAAATTGACAAGGCCAGCTCTGAGATTATCTCTCATCATTACAGTCAACCATTCAAGCAGGATTATAAAACGTTGTCTATATCGCTGATACATTGAGATCTCGGCTTGATTCTCAGCTCGGCTTTCAAAATGAGATGGTCCAAGTCGCCGACGATTATATCTGACGAAACCTACCTCTGGATCGACTTCTCTCATTCTGGCAAACCCTTTTGCACTGTCAATGAAATTTTTCATTTCATCCTTTCGATATTCTTTCGAAAAGTTTCTTCTTAGCTTCAAGCATTTCGATTGCGTTGATGATGCTGATCTTCTCTTCTTCAAATTTTTCTGTTGTTATCCTGATCTTGTACATGATTTTTTTTTTCATAAAGATGAGATAAGCGATGATTTCAAAGTTTAGAAGCCTTTTCAGAAAGCCGCTAGCTTGTGCCTTCGTCTTTACATTGGTGTTCTTTTTCTGTTTTGTTTCGTAAATAGCTCAAGCTATTGCTTCAAACTAAGTAACTACTGCTTGTATGGTTTCAGCTCTTGCGGTTCACCGAGTCCGTGATTAGTTTCGGAGATTAAGGCTGTTTTCAATCGAAGAGAGTTTTTCTTTAAAAGTGGCAAAATGCAATGTAGATGAAGAAAACAATACGTATATTTCGTCAAGGATATTGAAAAGCTCGACTATCCAAAGAGATGAATTCCCACTACGTTATATAACAATATTTAGTCTTTGGGCCATTCAGAGAATAAAAGGCACATGGCGATCAAAAAGTTCAGATATTTCCTGGTGGGCACCATGAAATTGCTGGGCACTTGCATAGTCATACGACTGGAAAGCTAGTTTATCCAAAGGAATTCCTCTCCCTGACAATGTTCCTATTATTCTTTCTGCCATATCCTTCCCAATTTTGTCATTAGCCTCGCTAACATCTAATAGTATCTTTCTAAGTGTCGCTCCCGGGCTGGTATTTCGGATTATGCCCTCAAGCTTATCAGAATATGAAACATTGAGTATCGTATCATAGAAAAAAAATTCTGAATCCAAGACTTCGTCGAGACTTTTCTCCCTGTTTTCTGCTGAAAGAAATTCAATGAACTCGTTCTGAGAAATTGTAGGTAAATAGGTAAATTTGTATGGTCTATATTGGGTATCAAGAACAGCTACACATCTCGCTAGAAGTTGACATTTTCAACAAAGTTGCCGTTTCGTTCTTCAGTTATCCTAAGGCCAATGTCCTGTCTTGCTAGGGTCCCTGTAACGTCGAAAAATTCTTTCAAGATTGTTTCTGTTTTGTCTCTTCACCTTTTGCTTGCTGCAAAACTTTTGTTCGAGTGCTATTATCAAGTAAAAAATCCACATGACTGCTGTTATTGACGAAGTGACAAAAATAGGACAAAGCTGCTTTTTGTGACTCGGAAGAAAAATTACATGTCATTTTTCCTTTCTTCGCCTTTCTTTGCTCTTCATTTTGTGCCATTGCCACAGACTGGCTTCCATCCAAGCTTTTTCGGATTGGTCGCTCCTGGGACCACTAGAGAAAAAGAAACACAGGAAGCAGCAGGCAGCATCTTTCTCGAGAACTGGTAATCCTTATACCATCCCAAATGAAAACGCCACTGTTTCGTTTTTTATATTGAAGGATCAACTGGGAATGCACTCAGCTTTGGTTGATTAAGACCACATGAAATAAGTTACTTCCTTTGGTTTTGGCTAGAGATTGGCCTACTTGTTCCTGGTCCCTTGTGAACTATACTTTCGAAATCGTTACTGCAACTTTTGACAACAATTCCGCTAATTGTTGAAATATTAAGAAGTTCTTCAGTAAAATCGACTGTTAACTCTTTACATAGCTCAAACGCAGAATATGATATAGATTGTATTTCAACCAAAATATCTCTTGAATTCAACATAAAATTTTCCCAGACAGTCTTAGCAATGCCATTGGAACCAGCAACTAATGATATAACGTATTCCAGCTTGGTAAAACATGTAAAAAAAAATACCTTGTTGGGTTTTTGATCGGAAACATCTTGCCCTATATTTGACTCCTTCTCATAATCTGCATTGATCGATGCAGTGACATCAAAACTACTGTAGAGAGCCGGGGGCACACATTTGGAATAATTTCTTATCTTATTTCTGCTCGTTAGAAGTTTTAACATGATTCATTACTTTCGTCCCTGGCAAAAACATGCCTCCCGACTTGAATGAGCTATCCCAGCGTCTTCAAAAGGACTTCCGTTCTGGGGGAAAAGTTCTGGGTGCACAGCCAAGTCTTGCTTGTCCTTCTCAAGCGTTGTATCTGTCTCAACCTCGTATTGCAATCGAGTTTTTTTTTTTTTTACTATCCTGTATGCACTAGCTTTGAAAGGGTCTTATGCGCTCCTTTTCTTTGAATTCTAATTACTTTTCCATTGTGCTCAGTAACTCCTTCACTTCTTGTCCACTCATAGTCAATGTTTGACCGACAATCCATGCGCGTAATCTTGTCTCTTGCTTTTGGTTTGTTCATATTATCTTGTCATGATTCAGTTGAATTTTCCCAAACTACGGTACCATCAGACAGAAATAAGTCATATGCGAGCATAAACAGATTTTTAAGGGAAGTTGCTATGCTACTGGTCCAATCCCTTTAAACCTCCTTTAATTTAAACCACTCTCTTTAAATCCGAAATTATTAAAAAGAAGAATTTAACGATAAAATAAAACGACTCTATTCGATTTACATGCAAATTCGGTTTTCGGTATCTATGACCGAAGCTCAGCATTACTAAAATCAACCATTTCTCTACTGAGAAGTCTGAAAATCCTAGTCTTTTCAGGAGAAGGAAAATACAACGTAGATTGTCTCTGGCTAAACTGAGCACCTGCGAACTGGATGAGGCCAAAATAAACGACTTAAATTACTTCATAAAAATTAAGGGCTAGATCTGAGCGATCAGACAAAAACAAATTATACGCGAGCATAAGCAGGTGTTTAAGGCATGAGTTGCTACCAGTCCAGTCCCTCTAAACCTGGTTTAATTTAAACGACTCTATTGAAAAACGAAGTTAGAAAATTAAAATTAAACGATAAAAAAAAACGACTCTATTCTATTTACAATCGAATTAGGTATCTACGATCTATTTAATTTGTTTAATATAAATAATTGACAAAAAACTTAACATAAACACATCCCCTCCAAATGTCAAAGCATGATATGGAGCAGGGATAACCAAACAAATCCAAAAACAAGAAAAAAAGAAAACAATTCAACATAAACCTCAGAAGGCTATAACAAAACACAACTACTACACAAAATTAAAGCTGAGTTTTGTCAAAAGCAGCTATTTCTTTGCCGAGAAGTTTGAAAATGTAAAAGCATTTCCAGGAGATGGAAAAACAACTTAGAATGTCTCAGAATTGAGCACCTGGGATCTCAATGAGGTCAAAATGAACAACTTATACGACATTGCAAAAATCCGGGGGGTGAGCCCCCCCCCCCCGAGCCACCCCTGGGTTGCCCCTTCCTCAATACCTCGCTCTTTACGCTAAAGTTTGACTTTTTGTTCTACTTATTTAAGAATGACTCCTGATACACAAGGGCTGTTTAATTAGAATAATAAGCTTTTTTAAAAATTAAAAACACTTTAGCGTCAAGAGCAAGGTACTGAGGAGGGGCTAACCCCCCTCTTATACGTAATAATTTCTGTTCGTTTTAAGTTTTAATGTTGCTCTATACTTTCAGTTGAAAAGACTTGCTTTTTTTTAATTAAATTTCTGATAACTTATTAATTAATATCGGGCAATCCAGCTCCCCCTCCATGGAAAATTTCCTTCCCCCGCGAAAACTCCTCCATGGAAAGATCCTCCCACGTAAGCATCCTGCCAGAAAATTCCCCCGCCGAAAATATCTTTATTCCTCCCAATAACCAAAACTATATGTAAGCAATGGGCAAACTTCATAACTTGCAGCCCTTTCCCCAGGGGCTTTGGGGGGGTGTGGGGGCCAAAGCCCCTAGGAAATTTTCCATGGAGGGGAGCTGCCCGATATTAGTTGAAAAGTTATCAGAAATTTAATAAAAAAAGCAAGTTAAAAAAAGCCCGGTCGAGTCATCCTCAAAGACATAGTTATTGGATCTTTCGGCCATGTTGATGAAATGGCTATCTCAAAATTTTGACTGGACAATTTTTGGTGAAAAAGGGGGAGGGGGGAGGAGGGCTATCTGTCCACTAATAATTTTGATCACTTAAAAACGACACAAGAACTTTTGATTACCAGTGAAATGAGCCCTCTCTCGATATTCTAGGATCACTGGTTCAATACGATCAGCCCTGGGAAAAAAAAATTAACACGCATCCGTGATCTTGCTTCTGGCAAAAATTCAAAATTCCATATTTTTGTATATAGGAGCTTGAAACCTCTACAGTAGGGTTCTCTGATATGCTGAATCTCATGGTGCGATTTTCATTAAGATCACTTCATTTCTTAGGGGTGTTCCCCCTTTTTCAAAAATTTGTCAAATTTTCTCAGGCTCGTAACTTTTGATGGGTAACAATAAACTTTATGAATCTTATTTACTTTGAATAAGCATCAAAATCCAATTCTTTTAATGCATCGATTATTATCAAGACTCTCTTTCTTACAGTTTCGGTTACTATTGAGTCGCATAGCTCCTTACTTGCAGTTCGTTACCACGAACTGTTTGATCTCTGTGTTAAACGAGTCCCATCATCAATAGGTATTAAGCGAACATTTTCTTTTTGTAACGGAAAATATTATAGAGTAAATCATATTTTACTTTGTTACTAATTCGGTAGAGATAGCCAGAAGGATCTACCAAGATCCCCCTTCAAAAAAAAGAAAATTAAAAGTAAATCACTAAGTTTATTGAAACTTAATTAACTAAATTAAAAAGTCTATACTTTGAAATAAACTTTATAGTTTTAAGAAGCCCCGTTCACAAAAATAGGAGGGCAAATGTTATTTTCAATGTCTAGGGGGAAATTCTTCGTTTTTCCAATTTTTGAAAGAAAACTCCGAAAAAGAGGTATTTTTCAAAATCTAAAGGGATCCAAAGGAGCACAGGTCCCTCAATGGACGCCCCAAGATCCATCATTGATCAGTCATATCCTTTAACATTATAAATCTTTTTCATTGGAATCCTCGAAAACAACTGTTCTTGGAAAATGCATGAACTCCGCATTCTTATTTTTTTTAAATTTAGAGTAAACTGAGCACACATAACCCATACACACAACAATTTTTCCCCCTTTAGTTCGATATAAGTCAAATTCAATTTCATTGGTTTACGTCTGTGGCACATTTTCATCAGACAATGACTTTATTCCGTAAGCTGCGTCAGAAGAGGAAGATGAATAGCCCCGGCTTTCTAGAATCTGATTGGTTCTGTTCAGGGGTGAATCCAGGATATTTTTAGGGGGAGGGGGGTGAAAAATAGGTTGATCCGATAAACTTGCGTTAGAAGCAAGTTTAATTAACGCAAACTTGCGTTAATTAAGCAAATTACACTATTTTACACTACGGGGGGCGCGCGCCCTCCTCCCCTCTCCTATGGATCCGCCACTGATTCTGCTGAGTTTTGGTGTAAATTTGTATGCCAACTAAAAGAAGGAAAACTTCAATTCTATCGGGTGGTTTCTCTTGTGTAAAATTGTAAGCCTCTCAGTGAGAACAATTTGTAAAAGTAATTTCTTTATTTCTCTTTGGTTTATTTTGCCATGCGCTTGAAAGCAATCAGGTTCTTTTGAATTATAATCAACTTGATGGAAGTGGTGAAAGACTTGAGAGCCATGGCTAATTAGAGCAAAGCCAAGATAGATTGTCTCAGTGAGAGGCAAAGAAGGTATAACCCTTTTTCAGAATTGTATAAAAAGGATGTCATTTTACTTGTTGATAGATAGTCTATCATCCATCCTAGGGCAGAACTAAGGTAGATAGGTATGGAGTATGGGTAATTCAAATGAGCTTTGCCTTACTGGGAAAGCCCACTGGAGTTGCAATGGGGATGACTGAGATTTTTGGATTGAATCATGACGGACAATGTCCATGGGATTTGTGTGCAAAACGGGGGACTAAATTCGCCTGAACTCACAGCCAAACAAGCGACCTAAGTCTAATAGGCCCGTCCACCTAGAGTCTCAGGCGGTTGACCGAGTCTTAGGATTGACACATGACCGACAAGTCCCCTGGACTCACAGGCGAAAGGGGCAACCTATATTTTTGATACTGTTTGAGTTTACAGCGCAGGTAAACGACAGGAGTAACTATTACTCTCGGTGGGAGTGACTCAAATACTTGTATGTTAGTACATTTTGTAGCTAAAAAATACGTCACTTACTTGTAAAAATTCCACTAAGAAGCAGGCTGGTTAAAAACATTTTCCATGCCATTTAGATAAGCTATTCCAAGTCGAATATAAAATCTGAAATGCAAAAACAAAAAGCAAACTTTAATATTCCTTTTCTAAGCTATAACGAACTCCCATTTTGGGGACTAGTGGAAATAATTCGCTGTATTATAGGTGACACGCTATACATTTTACATAAAAGGAAGCTAAGTATTTGGAGTATAAAAAAAAATTATTACCATGACTGACACGTAGGTATGTCACAGGAATTCATTTCGAGCATTGTGATATTTCAGGAAGTAGGTCAAGAGACTGAAAAAACGCCAGAAACTAGGCAAATTATTTTGGAAAAGGTTATAAGAATAATCACAAGAATCTTGCAATCTGATATTGATATCTGAGGAAGAGGCACGGCCCATACATGAGCTTCTACTAGTAAAGATGCCCCTATTGAAGCCACGATTACACCACCCCTTCGAATCCCGATCCGGACACTTTTTTAAAACTCCCACGATCACCACGTGGTTTATGGTCCAAATAAGGGCATAGCCTCCCTAGGGAGAATGATTGCGTAATGGGGTCAATGACCTCTTTTTCCAAGGTCGATTTATTTGATGTTTCTATGTGTAATAACTCCGGGACGAAGGTTGCACATGCGCATTGAATTCTAACGGGAACGATGTTATTGATTGCGTAATCGAAGGGGAAGTGAATTTCCGAGAACTTGATTGCGTAATCGAAGGGGATTACCTAACCTAACCTAACCTCACATTTATGGATGGTTATGTGTGTTGATTATTTGATGGTTTTATGGATTTTGTCAGTGAGAATGGAAAAACAGGAACTTTCTCACTTGGAAAACCATAAACCAAGTGATGCTGTCACGAGTCAGAACACCTGTGCTGTCGACCTCAATTCACCTATCGTGAATCAATAATTCCCCTTAGAAACAACAAATTAATTTTCCCTTTCTTGACAGATCAATCAATCAATGACATCATCTGTCAGACTTTAAAAATTTTCGCCTAGAAACATTTCTCCAGGAATAGATCCAAAATCATTAATGTCTTTGCCTCGGGAACAGTTCTACTGGTCGAACTCCAAAGGATATTAATAACCCCCGGCCATGGAAACAATTAGGCAAGAAACATCTTAGCGATGAATTGTTTTAGCGCGCGAGAAGGTTTCATATTAATTTGAAATGCATTAGCACAGAGATGTCAATAACAAAGGAACACGCTGAATTTGCGTTTAGGGATTATTTGGGCGAAACCGTTTTAGACAGGTTATGGAACTATTTCGGCGAAACAGATAGAGACATTTTAAAAGAAGATTTTTGAAGAGATTTTGGAGGAGGTTTTGAGTGTGGTCGTTATAATACACAAGTTTCATTTGAACAGTGTTGTGAGGTCCTCTAACCCAACCCCAAAGGGTCCCACTCCTCCTCCCCCCACCCCGAAGGACGCCCCCTGTCCTCAAAGGTCCCCCAAGCTCCCAGAGCCCCAGCCCCCCCCCCCCAAACGCCCTCCTCAGACCCTCAAAGACCCTCCTCTGGTCCTCAAAGGGCACCCGGATCCCCAAAGGGCACCCCGGACCCCAAAGGCCCTCCCCCCGGTCCGCCAAGGGCCCCCCAGCACCCAAAGAGCCCCCGGCGCCCCCCCAGGCCCACCCAGACCTCCAAAGGCCATCCCCGGGCCCCCAAAGGCCCATCGATCTCCCAAAGGACCAACGGGGTCCCAAAGGCCCTCCCCTGGTCCTCAAAGGTCCCCCAAGCTCCCAAAGAGCCAACCGACCCCCCAAGGGTCCCCCCACACACCCTCCCTGGGCCCCCCAAAGAATCCCTCTCCATTTTTTTTAATACTTTTTATGGCTTTATTATATCTTTTCTGAACAAGTTCCATTCATAATGTCATTCCTAAACCCATTTTCCAACCTCAAAGAGTCCCCTCCCCAATTCGTAAATACTTTCTTGAATTTTTTAACTTGGTATTTTTTTAACTTTTTACGTATCTTAAAATGACATGAAATATGCTTACGGCTCTACCAATCGTACTCTGTGTTTGTTCATGGACACGACGCGGCTTTTCCACTGGTACTCTATGGTAGATTATCGACACTACCGATTTTATTGCATGCATTAAATCAGTATTTCTTAAGCAGTGGAAGAATCAACACACAAGTCATACCTGTAAAAAGTGATGATTAATAATTCACGGAAAGTGTTCGCTCGAGAAATAATCCCTGTCGTGTTGAACGCTGGCAAGGAAAGATATCTGAACTATGAAGCGAGTGCAAGTGGAGATCTTCTTGGCACTGTATGCATACGTTGTCATCACAGTGAGGAGTTAAATTCCTTTGGTGTACCCAAGAATTTCATTCGTGTAAACGGTGGATATGCAAGAGTATCATTACCAGAGAAATTAGTGCTCAAAGAGAATGCCAACTTAAAAATAATTGTTGATGATAGGGGACAACTCCTTGCTACGGCTTCTGGTAACACATTACCTGTTGATAAATCCTATCATCCTCTTTCCGGTATTAGCATTTCAAAGAGAACAAGAAAAAGATAAGCATACTCCTGCACCAACATCATAAATCATATCTTGTCAATGTGTCAAAACTGCCATCTATGTAAAAATAATGTGACAATACACAGTGAAATCGCAGGCAGAATAAAAAGGACATTAGCAGACAATATCATCAATGAATATAAAGATGAATTGACGGACAGTGACGCGCAAGTGAACTAATAATGTGTAATAATGTATTTAACGTATTTTTATATTAATATTCTACATGTCATTATTTCATTAAAAATATTTTATGCAATATTTTGTTAAGTGTTCATTATTTTAGGGTATGCTAGAACGTCAAACGTTCAGAATATCTATTAAAAAGGTCAGAGATGAAAGAAAAAGAATTTTTAGAGATAATGATACTACTAGCAGTCTCAATGTTTCATAGAAGATAGAAAATTTAAAGATCTCTACTGAATTTTACCAAATAAAAATCGACATTTCTAATGTCTAAAGAGATTATAAAAATCTCCCACTTCGTTTATATATTTCAATAAGTCATTAAGAAAAATAGAGCTCTATTCTATGATTGAAGAGGGTAGTTTGAAAGAGAATTACAATACTTTCATTTATTTTCCCGGACGAGAAAAATTTCGAGTTAAACTTAAATTTTCTATACGACTTCTAGACAAGTTAAAGTTCTATAATGAATTTTTATAAAGAACACACGTCATTTCTAATTTCACCAGAGAAAATAAAAATCTTCCACTTCAGTTCTTTATTTCACAAAAGACATAAAGAAATTTAGAGTTCAATTCTAAATTTTTCGGTGGAAGATAGAAAAAGCAATACCATACTTGTGAATATTTTCCTGGAAGATAAAAAGTTCTAGTTCAATTTAAAATTTTCTCGACGAAGTGAAGAAAAATTCAAGTTCTCTTCTGAATTTTACCAAAGAATAAAATTCAATTCTAATTTCACCAGAGAGAATCAAAAATCTTCCACTTAAGTTCTTTATTTCACAAAGACATAAAGAAATTTAAAGTTCAATTCTAAATTTTTCAGTGGAAGATAGAAAAAGTAATACCATACTTGTGAAATATTTTCCCGGAAGATAAAAAGCTACTAGTTCAATTTAAAATTTTCTCAACGAAGTGAAGACGAAGTTCAAGTTCTCTTCGGAATTTTATCAAAGAACACACTTCAATTCTAATTTCACCAGAGAAAATAAAAATCTTCCGCTTAAGTAATCCTTTTCACAAAGAAATAAATAAATTCAGAGTACAATTCTAATTTTGTCGATGGACGATAGAAAAAGTAATACAATACCTGTGAATATTTTCATGGAACATAAAAAGTTCTATTTCAATTTACAGCTTTATCACCGAAGTCAAGGAAAGTTCAAGTTCTCTTCTGAATTTTACCAAAGAACAAAATTCAATTCTAATTTCTCCAGAGAAAACAAAAATCTTCCACTTAAGTTCTTTATTTTACAAAGACATAAAGAAATTTAAAGTTCAATTCTAAATTTTTAGGTGGAAGATAGAAAAAGTAATACCATACTTGTGAATATTTTCCCGGAAGATAAAAAGTTCTAGTTCAATTTAAAATTCTCTCAACGAAGTGAAGAAAAATTCAAGTTCTCTTCTGAATTTTACCAAAGAACACAATTCAATTCTAATTTCACCAGAGAAAATCAAAATTTTCCACTTAAGTTCTTTATTTCACAAAGACATAAAGAAAATTGACGTTCAATTATTAATTGTTTGGATGGCACTAGAAACTTCGGTACCATACTTGATATAATTTTCCCGGAAGATAAAAAGTTCGATTTCCGTATACAAATTGCGATTTAAAGTGAAAGAGAATACTGGCTCTCCTATGAATTTTTGAAGAGTATAAAATAAAAAAATCTTGACACCAGAGACCATCAATATCCACCGATTCAGTTCTATCTTTCACAATGACATAAAGAAATTTAAATTTCATTTAAATATTTGTAGTTGTATGCTACAAAAATTAAGATACTAATTGTGAATATTTTCTTGAAATTATGCAAAATTTAATATAATGTACAAAATTTTTCAAAGAATATAAAAAAGTTCAAGTTCTCTTAGTACTTTTACCAATGAACACAATTCAATTCTAATTTTTCCAGAGAAAATAAAAATCTTCCACTTCAGTTCTTTATTTCACAAAAGACATAAAGAAATTTAGAGTTCAATTCTAAATTTTTTGGTGGAAGATAGAAAAAGTAATATCATACTTGTGAATATTTTCCTGGAAATAAAAAGTTCTAGTTCAATTTAAAATTTTCTCGACGAAGTGAAGAAGAATTCAAGTTCTCTTCTGAATTTTACCAAAGAACACAATTAAATTCTAATTTCACCAGAGAAAATCAAAAATCTTCCACTTAAGTTATTTATTTCACAAAGACATAAAGAAATTTAAAGTTCAATTCTAAATTTTTCAGTGGAAGATAGAAAAAGTAATAACATACTTGTGAATATTTTCACGGACGATAAAAAGTTCTAGTTCAATTTAAAATTTTCTCAACGAAGTGAAGAAGAATTCAAGTTCTCTACTGAATTTTACCAAAGAACACAAGTCATTTCTAATTTCAAAAGAGAAAACAAAAATCTTCCACTTAAGTTCTTTATTTCACAAAGACATAAGGAAATTTAGAGTTCAATTCTAAATTTTTCAGTGGAAAGTAGAAAAAGCAATATTATCCTTGTGATTATCTTCATGGAAGGTAAAAAGTTCCAGTTTAATTTACAATTTACTCAATAAAGTGAAGAAAAATTCAAGTTCACTTCTGAATTTTACCAAAGAAAACAATTAAAGTATAATTTATACAGATAAAACAAAACACTTTAACTTAATTTCTATATTTTACAAAGACATAATGAAATTTAAAGTGCAATTATAAATTTTTAGGTGGAAGATAGAAAGAGTAATACCATACTTGTGAATATTTTCCCGTAAGATAAAAAGTTCTAGTTCAACTCAAAATTTTCTCAACGAAGTGAAGAAAAATTTAAGTTATCTTTTGAATTTTACCACAGAAAACAATTCAATTCTAATGTCACCAGAGAAAAACAAAATTTAACGCTTAATGACTATGTTTAACAATGACATTAAAATTTTTAAAGATCAGTTCTAAATTTTTAGGTGTAACCATCAAAAATTAATACCAAAAATGTGAATATTTTCACGGAATATAAAAATTTCTAGTTCAAGTTGAAATTTTAGCAACGAAGTGACGAAAAATTCAAGTTCTCTTCTGAAGTTTAGCAGAGAATAAACTTCAAATCTAATTTCACCAGAGAAAATAAAAATCTTCCACTTCAGTTCTATATTTCACAAAGACATAAAGAAATTTAAAGTTCAATTCTAAATTTTTCGGTGGAAGATAAAAAAAGTAATACCATACCTGTGAATATTTTCTCGAAGAGATGAAAAATTTAAAATACTGTTCCAAATTTTTCACAGAAGATAAAAAATTTCAATTTCTCTTCGGAATATTACCACAGACCACAATTCACTTCTATTTTCAACATAAAAAATAAAAATCATCCACTTCTGTTATTTATTTCAAAAAGATATAATTAATTTTAGATTACAGTTCTAAATTTTTTAATGGAAGATAGAAAAAGCGATACCTTACTTGTGAATTTTTTCCCGGAAGATAAAAACTTCTAGTTCAATTTAAACTTTTCTCAACGAAGTGAAGAAAAATTCAAGTTCTCTACTGAATTTTACCAAAGAACACAATTCAATTCTAATTTCACCAGATAAAATAAAAATATTACACTTAAGTTCTTCCTTTTACAAGGACATATATAAATTTAATGTTCATTTCTAAATTTTTCAGTGGAATACATAAAAATCCTCACAGTACTCGCTAATATTTTCCCGGGAGGTAAAAAGTTCAAGATCAGAATTAAATTTTCAAAACGATTTGAATAAAAATACAAGTTCTCTTCTGAACTTTACCAAAGAACACACTTCAATTCTAATTTCTCCGGAGAAAATAAAAATCTTCCACTTCAGTTATAAGTTCCACAATGAAATAATGAATTTTAAAGTTCTAGTCTAAATTTTTAGATGAAAGATAGAAAAAGTAATACTATGATTGTGATTATTTTCCATGAAGATCAAAAGTTTCACTTTATTTATAATTTTTCTTAAATTCAGTTCTGATTTTTCTCAAAGAGTTGAAAAATTTAAAGTTCTGTTCCAAATTTTTCATAGAAGATAGAAAAAGTTATACATTGATTGTGAATATTCAACATGAAGATAAGGAACTCCACTTTAATTCAGAGCTTTCTCGAAGAAGTACAAAATGTTCAAGTTCTCTTCTGAATTTTCTTAAAGAAGAGAAAAAAGTTAGCTCAATTCTGAATTTTACCAATGAAAATAAAAAAACCTTCCACTTCAGTTCATAATATCTCAAAGACATAAAAATTTAAAGTTCAGTTCTAAATTTTTCTGTAGAAGATAGGAAAAGTTATACTATGATTGTGATTATTTTCCAGTGAAGATAAAAATTTTCTCTTTAATTATAATTTTATTAAATCACTTCCGATTTTTTGCAAATAGATGACAAATTTAAAATTCTTTGCCAACTTTTTCAAAGAGGATAGAAAAATTTTGGCATTAGATTTGAATATTCAAAATCTAGATAAAGTAAAACACTTGATGTACTAGTTTTAACAAAGAAATTCAATTTGCCCATGTTCTCTTCTGAATTTTCTTAAAGAAGATAAAAAAAGTTAGCTCAATTCTGAATTTTACCAATGAAAATGAAAAAAGCTTCCACTTCAGTTCTTATTTCTCAAAGACATAAAAAATTTAAAGTTCTCTTCTCATTTTTTCAAGAAAATAAAAAGGTTCCACTTCAGTTCTGGTTTTTTCTCAAAGAGATGAAAAATTTAAAGTTCTATTCTAATTTTAAATTAAATTTTAGCTCCTTTGTCTTATGGATTTACCCCTCAAATTTTTTAATTAGAAAATGAGTGACTCGTTCTTAGGTTAGGATAGCCTACGGACGCTTCCCTTAGGTTAGCTTAGGTTAGGTGAGAGACAGGCAAAAAGTTAGGTGTATGATTAGGTTAGGTTAGATTAAGTTAGGTTAGGTTAATTTAGGTTAGATTCAGAAGAGAACTTGAATTTTTCTTCACTTCGTTGAGAAAATTTTGAATTGAACTAGAACTTTTTATCTTCCGGGAAAATATTCACAAGTATGGTATTACTTTTTCTTGTTTCCACAGAAAAATTTAGAATTGAACTTTAAATTTATTTATGTCTTTGTGAAATAAAGAACTTAAGTGGAAGATTTTGATTTTCTCTGGTGAAATTAGAATTGAATTGTGTTTTTTGGTAAAATTCAGAAGAGAACTTGAATTTTTCTTCACTTCGTTGAGAAAAATTAGAATTTAACTTTATATTGTTTTCTGCTGTTACATTATTAACATATGAAAAATCGCTCTTCCTATCCTTCATCGAAAAATTTAGATTTGAACTCTGAATTTACTTATGAGCTTTTAGAATATATAAATGCAAGAGAAGAGTTATGCTCTCTCCGGAGAACTTGGAATTGAATTATGTTCTTTGGTAAAATTCAGTAGAGAACTTGAACTTTTCTTCACTTCGTTGAGAAAATTTTAAATTGAACTAGAACTTTTTATGTTCCGTGAAAATATTCACAAGTATGGTATTACTTTTTCTATCTTCCACCGAAAAATTTAGAATTGAACTTTAAATTTCTTTATGTCTTTGTGAAATAAAGAACTGAAGTGGAAGATTTTTGTTTTCTCTTGTGAAATTAGAATTGAATTGTTTTCTTTGGTAAAATTCAGTAGAGAACTTGAATTCTTCTTCACTTCGTCGAGAAAATTTTAAATTGAACTAGAGCTTTTTATCGTCCTGGAAAATATTAACAAGTATGGTATTACTTTTTCTATCTTCCACTGAAAAATTTAGAATTGAACTTTAAATTTCTTTATGTCTTTGTGAAATATAGAACTTAAGTGGAAGATTTTTGATTTTCTCTGGTGAAATTAGAATTGAATTGTGTTCTTTTGTAAATTTCAGTAGAGAACTTGGACTTTTCTTCACTTCGTTGAGAAAATTTTAAATTGAACTAACTAGAAATTTTTATCGTCTGTGAAATTATTTACTAGTGGGGTATTAATTTTCATCCCGTCCATCGTCAAATTTAGAATTGAACTCTTTATTTATTTTAGCTTTTGGCAAAAATTAATGCAGGCGTAGATTTTTGTTTTCTCTGTAGATCCCATAGTTTTATTGCGGTTATATGTAATATACAGTAGAGAACATGAAATTTTGTTCACATCGATCAGAAAATTTTAAATTGAACTAGAACTTTTTATGTTCCGGGAAAATAATCAAAAGCATTTTATTGATTTTTATATCGTTCAACGAAAAAATTAGAATTGAATTTTAAATTTATTTATGTCTTTGTGAAATAAAGAAATGAAGTGGAAGATTTTTATTTTCTCTGGTGAAATTAGAATTTAATTGTGTTCTTTGGTAAAATTCAGAAGAGAACTTGAATTCTTCTTCACTTCGTTGAGAAAATTTTAAATTGAACTAGAACTTTTTATCTTCCTGGAAAATATTAACAAGTATGGTATTACTTTTTCTATCTTCCACTGAAAAATTTAGAATTGAACTTTAAATTTCTTTATGTCATTGTGAAATAAAGAACTTAAATGGAAGATTTTTGATTTTCTCTGGTGAAATTAGAATTGAATTGTGTTCTTTAGTAAAATTCAGAAGAGAACTTGAACTTTTCTTCACTTCATTGAGAAAATTATTAGTTGAACTAGAACTTTTTATCTTTCGTGAAAATATTCGCCAGCATGATATTAATTTTTCTATCTTCCACCGAAAAATTTAGAATTGAACTTTAAATTTTTTTATGTCTTTTGTGAAATAAAGAACTTAAGTGGAAGCTTTTTGTGTTCTCTTGAGAAATTAAAATTTAATTGTTTTCTTTGATAAAATTCAAAAAAGAACATGAACTTTTTTTCACTTCGTTGAAAAAATTTTAAATTGAATTAGAACTTTTTATCCTCCGGGAAAATATTCACGAATATGGTATTAATTTTTCTATCTTCCGCCGAAAAATTTAGAATTGAACATTAAATTTCTTTATGTCTTTGTGAAATAAAGAAGTTAAGTGGAAGATTTTTATCTTCTCTGGAGAAATTAAAATTGAGGCGAGTTCTATCGTAAAGTTCAGACGAGATCTTGAACTTTCCTTCACTTCATTGAGAAAATTTTAAATTGAACTAGAACTTTTTATCTTCCAGGAAAATATTAACAAGTATGATATTACTTTTTATATCGGCCCCCAACACTTAGAATTGAACTATAAATTTCTTTATGTCGATGTGAAATAAAGAACTGAAGTGGAAGATTTTTATTTTCTCTGTTGAAATTAGAATTGAATTGTGTTCTTTGATAAAATTCCGAAGAGAACTTGAACGTTTTTATCTTCAGTGAAAAATTTGGAATAGTATTTAAGATTTTTCATCTCTTCGAGACAGATCTGAACTAAAGTGGAAAATTTTTATATTATTTGAAAAATAGATTTGATACCTGAATGAAGAAATATTAATTGATAAGATTAAGAAGAAAACTATAGCTTTCCTTGGCTATAGTGTTAAAATTTTAATTTGAAATTTGCAGTTTTTCATATATCTGAGAAAAGTAGGACAAGACTGTAAGAAAACTTAGAGTTAAAGTGAAACTTTCTATCTTCATAGAAAATAATCACAATCATAGTATAACTTTTCCTATCTTCTATGGAAAAATTAGAACTGAACTTTAAATTTTTTATGTCTTGGTGAACTTAAGACTGACGTCGAAGCTTCACCTACGAAATACTAAGAAACCTTAGCTCATAAAAGCCTGAAATAGCCATCTGGTCATCCCTAGCAATAGTTTTCCGAAGGGAACCGCCTCTGCGTTTCTGAGCTAACTTGTTCTGGTCTGCCCGATAGGCGGACTGCATCTCCAGCAGCCGTATTTCTGAAACCACGCACATATGAAATGCTAAGAAATCCCGCTTAGACAGGACAAAAATGGTGCACAACTAATTCCTATATCGTACTTTTTAGACACTAATCACCCACGAAAGACTAAGAAATCGGGTTATGAAAAGTCGGAAATAGCAAATTGCCTACCTCAAATCATAAGTTTCAGACAACACACACCTATGAAATACAAAAAAGCCTTAGCTCAGAAAAGCTTGAAATAGCAAACTATTCATCCCAAACTATAGGTTTCAGGCAACAAACAAATATGAGGGACTAAGAATCCTAGCTCTGAAAAGTCTAAAAAGCAAACTACAAATCCCAAATCATAATTTTCTGACAGCACACACCTATGAAAGGCTATGAAACCTAGCTCAGAAAAGTCAAAAATAGCAAATTAACCATCCCAAATCATAGGTTTCAGACAACACATACCTATGAAAGGCTAAGAAATCCAGCTCAGAAAAGTCAAAAATAGCAACCCACCCATCCTAAATCATTGGTTTCAGACAACACACATCAACAAAAGACTAAGAAATCTAGCTTAGAAAAGCCCGAAATAGTAATTTACATATCCCAAATCATAAGTTTCAGACAACATTCACCCATGAAATACTATGAATCATTAGATAAGAAAGGCCTGAAATAGCAAATTACACACCTCAAATCATAAGTTTCAGACAACACACACCTACGAAATACTAGGAAACCTTAGCTCAGAAAAGCCTGAAATAGCAAACTACTCATCCCAAACTATAGGTTTCAGACAACAAACACCTATGAGGGACTATGAATCCTAGCTCTGAAAAGTCCAAAAAGCAAACTACAAATCCCCAAATCATAAGTTTCAGACAACAAACAACAACGAAAGACTAAGAAAATCATATCCCAAATAATAGGTTTTAGTCAAAAAACACAATCAAAGGACGAATAAATCTAAGTCAGAAAAGCCAGAGATAGTAATTTAAATATCCAAATAAGAACTTTTATAAATAATTAGCATAATAAAGACTATTAAAAATTATATAAGTAAGGCAAGAAATGTAAAAATAGAAAAATAAAGTCATAAGTTTCAGAAAACATACACTTACTAAATGCTAATAGATAATAGCTCAAACAAGCATGAAATAGCAAACTACTGATCCCAAACTATATGTTTCAGACACCAAACACCTATGAGGGACTAAGAAAACTAGCTTATAAAAGCCCGAAATCGTAATTTACATATCCCAAATCATAATTTTCTGACAACATTCACCTACGATATACTAGGAAATCCTAGCTCATAAAAGTCTGAAATATCAAACTACTCATCCCAAACTATAAGTTTCAGACAACAAACACCTATGAGAGACTACGAATCCTAGCTCTGAAAAGTCCAAATAGCAAACTACACATCCCAAATCATAATTTTCTGACAACACACACCTATGAAAGGCTATGAAATCCAGCTCAGAAAGGTCAAAATAGCAAACCACCCATTCCAAATCATAGGTTTCAGACGACACATACCTATGAAAGACTAAGAAATCCAACACAGAAAAGTAAAAAATACCACCCCATCCCCCCAAACCCATATGTTACACACACCATACACCACCTAAAACCGAGGCCGGGGGAGGGCGTTGGGGGTTGGGGGGGGCCGGGTGGGAGCCCGGGGAACCTTTGGGGACGGGGGGGTTCCTTCGGGATTGGGGTATGGGGATCGGAACCCTTTGGATCGGGGTGGGGTGATCTGGGCCCTTTGGGGTTGGGGTATAGGACCTCACAACACTGTTCAAATAGAACTTGTTTACTATAACGACCACACTCAAAACCTCTTCTAAAACCCCTTCAAGTATCACCCTTTAAAATGTCTCTATAATCTTTACCAAAAATTTGCCATAAAATGTCTAAAACCATTTAAGCAACGAAACAACCTGAAAGTAAAACCAGCACATAACTTTGATCGATGACCTCTTTGTAATTACTAAGTTCAAAAATCAGGGACCCACCTTCATACGTGAAAATCTTCATCTCATAAATATTCCTAGCTACACTATTAAGGTTTCGTTAGAATATTAATTTATCTCTCCGACTTAAAGCTCAGTGAAGCCGTATTTAAAAATAGAATTTTTATCTCTTTAGCCTCCCGCATAATTCCAAGATAACAAGTGATGTCGTTTCTAACTCCTGACAGTAAAGATCAATGAAGCCCTATTTAAAAATAGAATATTAATTTTTCTCTCTGACCTAAAGAACGTTTATCCCTCAGACCTAAGATTAAAGAAAGCCATAATATTTCTTAATTCCCCCTTCGTGAATCAATATATTCCCCTAGCGAATATGTAAATCAATTTCTCAGGTTAGGTTAGCCTAAAGATCAAAGAAGCCATGTTTGTTTCTTAATTCTCCTTCGTGAATCAATAATTCCCCCGCCGATTATGTAAATAAATTTTTCATGTTAGGTTCGCCTAAAGACATAAAACAGGAATATAAATTGCTGTTGACATCCATAAATGTGAGAAAGTTCCTGTTTTTTCATTCTCACTGACAAAAACCATAAAACAGACATAAATTGCTATTGACATCCATAAATTCTGTTTTTCCATTCTCACTGACAAAAACCATAAAAACATGCATAAATTATGTAAAAAAGTTGTAGGTGGCAGCAGGGGTGACGGGTGGGAGTCAATAAGGCCTTTCTACTAATAGATTATATATAAGATAAGAAAAACGCATAGATACAAAAAAAAAATAATATTTAGATAATTGGGAATGAGACACTATTTTCTTCCTGAAGTTTCATTGTTTAGATAAACATCTAGACCATGGGTGCCAGCAAAGGGGGGGGGAGGGGTCCATGCCTCCAGGAAATGTGGGACTATAAATGAATTATAAGGAAACCAAAGAAAAGAGAGAAGAATATGGGAAAACCGTATATAATTTCTGAGACCACACTGGTTAATCATGATAAAAGATAAAATCACGAAGAAAGGATGAAAAGAAGGACAATTAACAACCAGTTAAATAATTAGAAAATTATGCAAATATTTTGGTCCACACCTCCGCTTGACCAACCTCAGTGCAGAATAAAATCGATAAAAATATAAAAAACCAAACCTTAAAAAAAACTAAAATTTGATGACCCTTTCTCAGTAAAAATGAAAGGATATCTGTTTTAAAGTTTGGTTTTTATATTTTTATCAGTTTTATTCTGCACTGAGGACGTTCAAGCGGAGGTCTTGACCGAAATATTTGCAGAATTTTTCAATTTTTTCTCTGGCTGTTAATTGTCCTCGCTTTTATCCTTTCTTCGCGATTTTATGTTTTATTAGGGAAAAGCCATGGAAAAAATGTGTGTTGCCCCATTGTTGGCTGCCTGTCAATAGATTTTGAACCTTAATAAGGAAAATATAAGTTCTATTTTGAAACTGAGCGATTCCTTCCTAGTTTTCCACAAACATTTTTTCTATGTGATTTGGTTAGACTAAAAAAAAAAAAAAAAAAAAAAAAAAAAAAAAAATTCTTCGTAGTAATGAATGGTAAGTAAATAACTATCTTTTTCAATAACGAAACTATGAGAGGTTAACGATGATAACATTCAATCAAAGAATCAGCTTTTTATGATGATCCTAAATATGCATTTGCTTATTAGTAATTAGTGAAGTTATTAGTACCCAAGAAAGTTAATATAGTTATAGAAAACACAAGGAAAACAACTTAATAAGGAGCAATTTCGGTAAAAATATGCCGTCAACTTTTTCTCGCATTGCAAGAGTACCCATTAGCTGATATATGAAGCAACTATAATCAGAAATGTTTCCCCTGAACGGAGGTCTGGGAATTTCTCTATTTTCCCACTGAACGGACATGTTTTTGTGTTTTATTATCCTTTTTTCAGGAGTGATTATATTTATCTAGTTGTCACTGAAAAACATTAATTTTTACAGTTACGAAATATAAAGGTGTCAAATATATTGGTTTTTGGTATTCAAAATTATAATTAACAATCTTAAATTAAAAACTTTTATTTGATTTCCTTAATCTTAGTTTTAATGTTTTACTTTGAACAAACTACTTTGATAATGCGCTACGTTTTATAAACACTGAGTCTAAAAGCATTAAATATTTTGGTGTTTGTTAACCAAGTTCGAAACTGTCGATACTGTTAAAAAATATCCGTCCGACGTTTGGCATTACTCAACAGAACTGACTGAATGCTGGGAGTTTATATTTTAGTTTTTGTAAGTAGGCTATTTGTTTTGTGTATTTTTTGTAATTACTTACTTTTTTCATTTCTATATACTTTTACTTTGATTGACATACTTTTTCGATTGCCTTTATGTTTTATGTTCTATTTATCTGTAATTATTGGTTTGTGTAAAAAAAAAAAAAAAAAAAAAAAAAAAAAAAAAAAAAAACTGGACCATACTAATCAATGCAACCATAAACTTCATAGAGGGCTCATTTGATGGGAAATTTAAAGTTATAGTTCACTTTTTAAGCGTTAAAACATATCGGAAGGTAGCCAGCCCCCCCTCCACGCCTTTTTTCCCCAATGCATTCGATAAAAATGTTGAGATAGCTATTTTGTTAAAAATATTTCAAAGTTCATATGACAAAAACTCCGGTGTCGACACAACCTCCCAGGGCCCGGGGTCAGGTGTTGTAAGTTATGCCCTGGGGGAATATATGGTTTTTATAGAAGGGATGCTCGTATAAACTTCAAAGAGGGCTTATTTGATTGGAAAATGAAAGTTCTAGTTCACTTTTTAAGAGTCAAAAGGGATTGGAGGTCATCTAGCCCCCCTCCCTCCACACCCTTTTTCTCAAACCCATCTGATAAAAACTTTGAGATAGCCATTAAAAAAAAATAGCTCAAAGACCATATAACAAAACTCCGGGGTCGAAACAGCCCCCCAGGACCCGAGGGCAGGGGTTCTAAATTATGCCCCGGGGGAATATATAGTTCTTATGGAAGGGATGGTCGTAAAAACTTCAGAGAGGGCTCATTTGATTGGGAATTGTAAGTTTTAGTTCAGTTTTTGAAAGTCAAAAGAGATTGGAGTGCAACCAGAACTCTCCCCCCCCCCCCCCCCACGCCTCTTTTTTCCCGAATGCATCCGATAAAAATTTTGAGATAGCCATTAAGTTTAAAATTGTTCCAAAGTCAGATAACAAAAACTCAGGTGTCGACACAACCCCTCCAGGGGCAGGCGTTGTAAGTTATGCTCTATGGCATATATGATTCTTATGAAAGGGACGCTCGTATAAACTTCAGAGAGGGCTCATTTGATTGAAAATTGAAATTTCGAGTTCACTTTTTATTAGTCAAAAGAGAGTAAAGGCCATACGGCTCCAATGTTTTATTATTTATTTTTTCCCCAGAGGCACTTCATATGGAAGGGATTGTCGTATAAACTTCGAAGTGAAATTTCTGGAAATTAGGTCTTTTAGGATGACATCCTCCCCCCGACTGCCCTCAGGGTAAGGGTTTTAAGTTATGCCCTGATGACATATAAGGTTTTTATAGAAAGCGTTGTCGTAGAAACTTCAAAAGGGTTCATTCGATTGGAAATTCAAATGGCTAGTGCCTTGTTTAATAGTCGAAAGCGATTGGAAGGCAACTAACACCCCTTCCACACCCACCATTTGGAGTAGCTTAAATACATTTGGTTTTCTTTTATTGTGCAGGAGGGGAAGGGGGGTGAATTGTTTTTGGTTTTCTTTTTAAAAAAATATTATTTATAGTTTTCTAATCGCTTCTTGCACTGTTCTTTTTGTTCCATTCTTCCGGTTTCGTATTGCTTTTGTTTTTATTCTTTTGTTGTAGTAATATAAATGAATAAATAAATCTTAAAATGAATTCAGCTAAAATCGAATATGCAAATCAAGCTTAAAATGAACAAAAAAATTTTAATATTGTAGCATAAATGAAACCAAAATCGAACAAAAATTAAATAAACAATCAAAGCAAACAAACATATAACATGTACTAATATAAATAAATAAATAGACCTTAAAACGAGTAAAGCTTCAATTAAATATGCGAATCAAGAATGAAACGAACAACAATCACTACAAACAAGAGTATGGGTACTGCCTCCTTCCCTAACTGTAAAAGTCTAAAACCTACCGCGTCATTGGTGTTTTACTGAAAATCAAATTATATTACAAATATTTTCTTACATACTTATTTTAACATTGAAAATAAAAACGAAATTACAGTAAAATTAAATTTTGATATGACGGGCTTTTCAGCACTTGATATCATTATATATCAAATATTTAGTTTAATTTTATTTCTTCCCAAAACCGTTAACGACAAATTTACTTTCACTATAAACAAGAATTTAGCTACTGCCTCCTTCCCTAACTGTATTAAATAAATAAAAAAAACAAGTTTTTTTTAACTGAAAGTAAGGAGCGACGTTAAAATTTAAAACGAACAGAAATTATTCCGTATATGAAAGGGGCTGTCCCCTCCTCAATCCCTCGCTCTTTACGCTAAAGTTTATTATTATTTAAAAAAATAGAGTTATGGGAAAGTCAAACTTTAGCGTAAAGAGCGAGGCGTTGAGAAGGGGACAACCCCTTTCATATACGGAATAATTTCTGTTCGTTTTAAGTTTTAACGTCGCTCCTTACTTTCAGTTAAAAAAAATTGTTTTTTTAATTTAATTTTTGAACATTTTGAATAAACGCATGTTTTGATTTTGGCTCACCGTACATGAATAATCAACACCAAATTTGCATATTAATTTTACTTTTCTTTGGTTAAATGGCTTTCTCGAACGTTGTTTCATTTTATTTACTAACTTTTTATTAGTAATAAATATACGTAACTTACGAATTAACTTACGTAACGAATTTCTATATTCATGTATTTTTAATACGTATATTAGGGGGTTCGCCCCCTATTTAATGCCTCGCTCTTTGCGCTAAAGTTCGAATTTTGTTCCAATTCTTTAAAAATGATCCCTTAATCACAAAGGCCGTTAATTAGAATAAATAGCTCTTATGAAAGTACTAAGAAATCTTTGGCTTAAAGAGGGAGGTATTGACTAGGGGGCAAACCCAATCATATACATAATATTTTCTGTTCGTTTGAAGTTTTGATTTTGCTCCTTACTTTCAGTTGAAAAACTTGTTTTTTTCTTTAATTTCTGATCTTTTTTTAAATAATGCTGGAAAATCCGGCGCCCCTTCTTAGCAATGTCCTTTCCCACATGACAAACTCCTCCATGTAAAGATCCTCCCAGATAACCCCCGACCCATTCCCCCCCCCACTACCAGAAAAATCCCCTTGAAAACGTCTGTATACTTCCCAGTAACCAATACTAGATGTTAACATTGGGTAAAGTTCATAACTTTACCCAATAACTTTGCCCTCCCCCCCGGGGACTCTGGGGGATTAAGTCATCCTATAAGATATAGTTATCATACTTTCGACCATGCTGAACAACATAGTTATCTCAAAATTTTGATCTGTGGCTTTGGGAAAAAAGTGAGCGTGGGAGGGGGCCTAGGTGCCCTCTATTATTTTGGTCACTTAAAAATGGCACTAGAACTTTTAATTTTTTCGTTCCAATGAGCCCTCCCACGATATTCTAGGACAACTTGGTCGATACGATCACCCCTGGGAAAAAAACAAAAAACAAATAAACACACATAAGTGATCTTCTGATGGCAAAAAAATAAAAATTCCACATTTTTGCAGATAGGAGTAAGCATGGGCACTGTTTCTATTTTCTGTTCTGTTTTTAAAGTACCTGTTTCTGTTCTGTTCTTACAACAACAACAAAAAAACAGAAACAGGACAGAAACAGATTACCTGTTTTTTATTTACTTGTTCTGTTCTGATTCTGTTTTTATAATAACTATTTTGTCCTGTTTCTGTTTTTTTTTCTAACTGTTATTATTCTGTTATCGATTTTACTTTATTGATTCGATAATGAAATATTAAGAAATTTTGAACTTACAAAATAGGGTTTTAAATTGTTATTTGGAATTTTAAAGAAGTGTGGTTACGCCCCATAAAGTTTTTGGAATTGGAGCGTCAATATAAAGTAAATGTATGTAAAATGATGGCACTCAGTGTGTCTAACATATGAAATGTGCTGCTAGATTGTTTAAACTAAGCAAAATTAGGGCTTAGGAGTCAGATGAGAGTAGGTAGGTGTGCAAATGGGAGAACAGTAAAGGTGCAATTTTGTTCCACTAAAACAACTTATTTTTTAGTGTATATTATTCAGTCAATTGAGCAGCAAAGTTGCATAGATACTGTCTAGGTGAAGCAGGAGTAAAACAAATCACTTATTACTATATATTCTGGATCTATTGGTAGGGCCTCTGTATCCTACATTACATGGGAAGTAATCTGCTTCTCTAACCGGGAAAACTTTAGTTCAACGGTTTTTATGGAATTTATGCTGCTAGATAACATTGACTTGCTATCATTACCATACTAGCAAATACATGATAAATACCGATTATTAATTGCAAATTTTCTTAAATGTTTAGTCAGAGTGGAATGTAAATGTATTGAAGTCTTGTCTAGTAGAAATATATGTTTTTGCTGGCACGTTTTATTGCATCTATATAACAACATATACTTTTTCAAGATGCCAAATATACTTTTTCTACTATTTCTAAATATAATCAACGAAAACCCTTTCAGGGAAAAGCCTAGAGTTGAAACAGTAGCATAACTAGCTGATTCTGACCTAGCAGGCCAAAGTCTTATAAAATGCTGATACACTTTTCTCATTCTGTAGAATAACACATCTTCCGGTGAACATGGTAATTTTTGCCATACAGCACAATAATTTTAAAAAAATGCCACTAAGCAGTATATTATTTCTTGTATCTGTCTCTTAAATACCTATTATAGACAAGTAAATTCCCATAAAAATTAATATGATATGATATGATTTATTAACACTGAAAGCCCTATTGGGTCACGGTTAATACACAATATACTTCAAAAATAATAAATGAAAATAACCTTACAATACTGTATATTATAATAATGTGCTGCAAATTGTCTAAGTTTTTAGGAAACCGTAGTTAGGAGCTGTCACTTTGCTTTTATTTGCCGACAGGTTTTCTTGGCTCATGGCGCAAACGAAACCGCTCAGGGGGTAGTAGGCCCCTTTTCCCCCAATAAAGCCACTGAGGTGGAAGAAGTCAGATATTTGGCTGGAGGGGCAATTTTCAAAATGGTAGGCTACTGGAAGGTGCTTCTAATTTTGTGAAAAATCCTAAAATCAGTCTTTGTTTTCAGACAAGCATGATGTCATTTTCTGATGACGAGTTGGATGTTCCAAGACATCAGTAGAAAGGCCTCAGGAGGTCCCATTGCCCACCCCTGCTGCCACCTACAACTTTTTTTAACACCAAATATGGGCATAGAGTCCCTAGGGAGAACACGTGGTTAATGGGGTCAATGACCTCTTTTTCCCAAGGTCGATGTTGTTGTTGTTGTAAGTGCACGCTCTCAGCGAATGTCAAGGTCAATTTATTTGTTGTTTTGGGCAAGTGCAAGGGGGGTCCGACTCCCGTACCCACACCAAATATGGGCATAGCCTCCCTAGGGAGAACACGTGGTTAATGGGGTCAATGACCTCTTTTTTCCAAGGTCGATGTTGT